>NC_046320.1:50819723-51059723 GCF_009819535.1 Lacerta agilis
ATCACAAGTCAGTCTCACAAAACGAAGAACAAGTCACAATTTAAAAAAGAAAAAGAAAAAGCCAAACAAAAACGCAAAAAATAGCAAAAACAAAAGCTCCAAATATCACCTCTGTGTTGCGTGGGTGCTTGGGACAGACTCAACAGGCAGCCTCTGATTAGCAGCGGGGGACTCAATTTACCAACGGAACACACTCAACAGGAAGTGTTCCGCTTCCAAGGCAAAGTTCACAAACCAGAACACCTACTTCCAGGTTTGCACCATTCTATATCCAAGTTGTTCATAAACTAAGCTGTTCTAAAACCAAGGTACCACTGTAGAGTGTTTCAATTTAGCCTTTGTCATACTCTCTAACATGAAGAAGAATTGCTCTTCTTATAGTTAACCTCATATCAAGTCAGCCCTCAATATTGTTCAACCTGACAGCAGTAGCTCTCCAAGGTTTCAGGCATGTCTTTGCCATCCCTATCTGGGGGATACCAGGGATTGAATCTTAGACCTAGTACATACAAACCATTTGATCCACCACTTAGCTTCAGCTGTGAATAAAATGGAAGTCACTTACCAGTAGAGGGTCCGTTCACATTAGGAACTGGGCAAACATTCAAAGCAGGAGCAGTCAACTAGGTAAGCATCTCCGCACAAATGCCGGCAAGCTGAACACAATCAGGTTCAGTCTTACTTGAATGGGCCGCTGTTTAGATCCCACCTGCTCTCTACCTAGTACTCTGCTGCTGTCAACACTATTCCCTTCCAACCAGGGAAATAATGCTTGGGAAATGGGGCTTATTTGGTTATCTGTATTTCTTCAGTCTTAAGCTAGGCATTAAACATGTCCACTTGGCTCATTAAGCTGCTTTAAACTCTGGAGGAAAATTAATGCGTTGTCAGCATGCTGTGGAAAAAAATAAATAAAAGGTAATGAAGGAATATAACTGCATGCAACAGCATTCTTACAAAAGAGCTTGTGGTGGTTCTTGCTTCCTTCCAAGTTTCTAATGCCAAGAAAGACCCCATACTAGCCAGAAAGCTCATCTGAGTTACAAACGCCTCTCTTACATTAACCACTCTCTTACATTAACATAAAGAGAGTGAGTCGCAAATGCAATTTAAGCTTCAATATAAACCAATATGAGACTGCATTGGTTATTGTGGATGTAAATGTTCTATCCTTCCCCAGCCTTTGACTCTAAGAAGAATAAGGTGCAGATGAGGCCTTCTGAGCTTCAGCGACACAGAGTACAACCATTTCATCTTCTGAATGGCAGGAAGGATTATCATATGAAATAGTATTGGAGAAACAAAGAATCATTATTGCTTTACAATTGATAAGCTGAAAATCACCATAACGGCTCACTCTCCTGCACAGGTAGTATTCATAACATATGCCTCTGGATTTTATTGTTTCTACAGGAAGCCCCATTCTCATAATGTTGACATGAGTGCATTAATTTGTGAAGTGGGATGTAGTGGGAAGCAGCTGCAAACGAAACTACAATCCCTGAACTCGTTAGATTTTAAAAGTCACTTGCAAGTGAAGTCCTGATCTACACACATCTACAAGTGGGACTTTGTTAATCTGGTTGTAAGTTGTTTCGACTTGCCTTTGACAAGGAAAAGTGACCAATAAATTTAATTAATGAACAATAATCATACATTTTTCCTGCTTCCATCCAGACCACACCACATGATGTTTATAATCATGTCCTACGACAGAGCCACATTTCTTCCAGTTCCTCACATAGGTGCCTTGCCTCTTGTCCACTAGTAGAGGGGTCTGTAGATTTGGGACTTTAAGAGGCCACAAGGCTACTTTCACTATTAGCACAACCACACAGTTAATCTATTGCTTAATAATCACTGCCCTTTTTGAACATGAAGGCCAGAAAAGGAAGCAATAATAGCCATTAGAGTAATGAAGTAATAATAACCACATCAACTGTTTATGCTAAATGTGGTGGGGGTGAGGAATATTGTGACTAAAACATATATATATATATTTGCCTCTACCCTAATTTGTATTATACGAAGTAGAACAATAGTTACATTTCCATTCTACCTAACAGAACATTCTAATGATGGATGAATGCACACCTGCTCATTGATTACGTAGAAAATGTCTTCATATTCATTGTTTCATACACAGATGAAATCTTAAACATAAAAAATACAGCTATCTTCTTCATAACTTATCCTGTAGGGTATTATTGCACTTGGGAGTAATTTAAGATGGGAGGAGGTCTAGAAAGGAGGGAAGATAGGGGTATCAATTCATTACACTTTTCCTAGGAAAGCCAGTATGATGAGGGATGGGAATGCAGAAATTCATTATATCAAGTTTAATGCAAGTGCTGCATGACAGCTATAAAAGATGACATGGTTTGGCCATTCTATGGAGTGCCTTTTACAGGAGCACAGAATCCTAAGAACCTCTATATTTGGCTGGCAAGCTTTATAATACAAAGCTGACAAAAATCTGCTAACACTTCCAGAGAAGTAGGTCAAAAAGTAAGTATTAAAGTAGAACTAGTCAGTATTTATATATGAACAATGATGTAATATTCAAAGATAGTGAATTGGCACTGTACTTTAAAATGGACCTGCTGTGTTAAATTTCACTTAATTTGAGGTTGTTTGTTTTTTTATTTAGCATTTTCTGTAATTGTGTTTTAAATTATGGAAGCTTCTTCAGATGGCCCCTTGGAGGCTGTGAGGCAGGGAAGGCATTTTCTCAATAAATAAATAATAGCAATAATACATGCAACATACTTTGGACAACAAGGCTTTAAGGCAGCCCATCTTTCAGCATTCTGCAAGCCTGATGATTCTCTAGCACACACAGTTCATTATTTTTCATTACAGCAACTCAAGTGTAACTTAGGTAACAAATTATTACAGACACAGAGAAACCATTGTACAGCATCTACACTGATAAGATCAAATATTCTCCAAGGGGAATGGGAATATTAGAAAGCATAAGATGGGTTAGTGCTCATTTCTCATTCAATTTCCTCTGTACCTTATGAAGAAATTTGTGCTTATTACCCAGAAAGGGGTTAAAAATCTCATTCTGCATTCAGATGCAGAATGCACTGAATGATCAGACTTTTACAGTAGGCTTTCAACTTCCATCTGCTACTACTTGTTAATAATATAGGGTAGTAGCAGATGGAAGTTGAGAGTCACAGACTAGAGCAAACATGAATCAAAACAGACAAAAATGTCCAGAGAGATAACTACATCTATAACAGTTGCAGTTTGGCTGCAAGTTACATACAACCACGAATAATTCAATTAAACAGATGTGTTTAGGAAGAGTTATTTTTCTGCTCTTCTGCTGGTTTATACAAAGATACTGCAATGATACCTATTTCCCTGCCACATAAGTGGCCACCTCTGCTCTTGGTTCTGCTCAGCCTGCAAGTATTTCATATAATTTCACATGCTCTAGTAACCTTGCATCTCAAGAAGAAGAAGAAGAAGAAGAGTTTGGATTTGATATCCCGCTTTTCACTACCCGAAGGAGTCTCAAAGCGGCTAACATTCTCCTTTCCCTTCCTCCCCCACAACAAACACTCTGTGAGGTGAGTGGGGCTGAGAGACTTCAGAGAAGTGTGACTAGCCCAAGGTCACCCAGCAGCTGCATGTGGAGGAGCAGAGACGCGAACCCGGTTCCCCAGATAACGAGTCTACCGCTCTTAACCACTACACCAAACTGGCTCTCAATTACTGTAACACTCTCTACATAAGGCTACTCTTGAAGACAGTCTATCCTACAGCTTGTGCAGACTGCAGTTGTGAGAATGCTGACTACAGCAGCATATGTGTGCAGTCATGTTAAACACAACCAGACCCAAATTAAGATACGGATGCCAATACACAAAGCCCCAAAAGGCTTGGGAACCAAGTATCTGATGGAACAATTTCGCTTGTATTAGCCAACCTGGACTCTGAGATTGCCGGAGTTGGCACATCCCACACCCAATGCAGAATTGAACCCTACCACCTGCTCATCAGCTGATGTCAACCAGCAACATCAGCTTATTGACAGGTGACCATGGTTTGGGGACAATGGCCTCGCAGGCCAAACTGGACAACCTGACAGGACAAGACTGGCCCATAGGCCAGAAGCTACCTACCACTGATGTGGACATCTCACACATACAACTTAAAATATCTTTTCTAGTGAGCTGCATATGCATATGTTTTTATATGGGCTGTAAACAGTCCAGAGTGGCTGGGGAAACCCAGCTAGATGGGCAGGGTATAAATAAGATGATAACAACAACAACAACAACAACAACAACAATGTTGGTAGCATGTGTTTGGAAGAGTTGTTATCCATCCCTGTATGATACAAGGCTTCATAGAGTTATGTTTAGGTTTACATGAAACAATTCCAATTTAAATAATGCAACTAAATCTAGCCACACTATAATTCTTCCATCAGCTCCTAGTGATTTTTGCAGAGACCTTTTATGTCAACATGTTTAACTTAACATGGTACAGTTATTGCAACAGTTATGCTATGAATTGTTAATGTGGATTACTATGGTTGTTATTTGCATATTTGAAATTATTTGAATAAAAATATTCATTTAAAAAAATCCTGATTTACCAGTACATACTCTGGATTCTAACATGGCCAAGTCTATATTTTTAAAAGATTAAAGATTGAACTGAATGATTAAAGGGCACATAAATGATACTTGACCATAAAAAGGGCAGCATTGGAAAGGCTCCACATGGAATAATTATAATTAGAGCTTAAATATTACCACTATCAAGCTTTTTTGCATTTTACAGCACAAGCAAGCTAACTCACCAGCACAGTCAAGGCCATCATTACATTATATATGATTTTTTCCCACCAAATTACAGCCCAGGGCTTTCAACATCTGATTAATGGCTGAATTCCCATATCTGCCATTTTGAAATGCTTTTGGCAGGAGGACACGGGCAATTTCCAAGTAATCAGTAAAAGTTCTCCAACATTATTCAACATAAAAAGGAATGATGTATAGCCTTCAGTCATCTCTGTTCTGTAATTAATGTTGTAATGCCGCAGCAATGCCCTCATAAGAAACATCTTACAATTCTTATTAAGGCAAAATGAAAGGCATTCTCACGGCAAAAGGAGAATTATCAAATGCTAAATGATCATCCTGCTCTTAGCTAGGAAGTTTCCAGTTTGGGGCCATTTTATACAATATGAAGAATTCAAGAATCATTATTAGTGTTAGCTTTTTAGTACGCATTACCATTCTGTACATGTGGGGGTGGGAGAGGGGAGGAAGAGGCACATATAGTTGCTACTTTATTAGTTAGAAGTGGGTACAGTTTGTATCTGAAATGTCCATGTTATTATATAAAAGTGATGTGAACACGCATTAGGAAAGTCCAGACAAATTCATTCACCAATTGATCATCGCTTTAGAGAGCGTCACAAGAAGCAATTTATGGCCGAGTCATTGTAGCAAAACAGGTTCTCCATCCTGACCTGCCTTGAGTGTATGCTTCCTTTCAAGCAGGAGTCCTTTAAGTAAATCGTTTTATTATCAAGATTGATGTTGCTCCTTCAATATACTTCCAGTGATTAGAATTAAGGAGCAGCAGATTGCCTGAAGGCATGGCTTGGATCCAACAGGGGAGATCCGCAAGCAGAAAGCACTCCCAGACATGCAAAGAGAAGTTCGCAGTCTTCTACAGCTTTACTTTAAATATTTTATTTTAAAATTTTACAATATAACAACAATTTTCCATTCATAATAAAACCATATTCATTTATTTGACTTCCCCCTAACCTCCCTTTTTTAATTCTTTCTTTTTCCTTGCATATAATTACCGGTACTTTTCCATTTAATTTCCAAATATTTTTAAACCTAATTATAGAATTATTTCATAAATGTTACATCAATCCTGCCCGTGTTTTAACATGCTTACAGTGTTCCTTAAAATAAGTCTATAATCCCCCCCATTCTTGATTGAATTTCTTCTTGTCTTGATGCCTGATCTTCACAGTACGTTTAGCCATTTCAGCATAGTCAATCATTTTCGTTATCCATTCTTCTTTCATTGGGACCTCTTATTCTTTCCATTTCTGTGCAAATAACATTCTAGCGGCTGTAGCAGCATACATAAACAATCTCCTTAGCTTCCTTGGCAATTCATCACTTCTTATTCCAACCGAAAAGGCTTCTGGTTTTTTAAAAAAATAAACATTATCTTAAACATTTTTTAATTCATTATATACCATTTCCCAGTAGCCCTCTGCTTTTTTTTGCAAACCCACCACATATGAAAAAAATACCTTCTTTATCTTTACTTTTCCAACAGATTTTAGGAGTTTTTATACATTTCTGTAAGTTTAACTGGTGTCAAATACCATTGGTACATCATTTTCATATAATTTTCTTTAAGTGAACTACAAGCCGTAAATTTTAAATCCTTTCTCCACCATCTTTCACATGACTCAAGTGGAATAATATGTCCCAAATCCTCTGCCCACTTTAAAGGGTGCACAGGAGACTGTGGCAGAAAGGAGGCAACAGCAAAGCCCTGTTCTGCATGCCAAACACGCATCTCACAATTCTTAGGATCCAAACCTTCGTGTTTCATTGGACTTTGAAATAAACTTGGTATCCAAACTCTCATATTTCAGTATCAAATATGTTATTACTAATAATACAGTGGTGCCCCGCTAGACGAATGCCTCGCTAGACGAAAAACTCGCTAGATGAAGGCATTCGTCTAGCGGAAGGCTGCCCCGCAAGACGAAAAAGTCTATGGGGCTGCCTCACAAGACGAATTTTTTTTCGTCTAGCGAAAACCGCGGTTTACATTGCCGCTTCGCTAGACAAAAAACCCGCTAGACGAAAATACTCGCAGAACGAATTATTTTCGTCTAGCGGGGCACCACTGTATTGATTAAAAAGCAGCTACTGTAAATCTCTAGCTGTTTTTTCTTTTTTTTTGTGCAGTGATAACGTCCACTTTTGGTAGGAATCACCACAGACAGTTTAGTACCATAAGGCATGCTTTCAAATTAGCTTTTTTAAAAACAAATAAATAAATAAATAAATTTACTTCTTCAGTAAGTGTATGGGAAGCAACCCAGAAGATATTGTAATGAGGAGATAGGGTTCTCCCCATATCCTAGCCCCGCCCCAAACATAGCTTATTGATGTGTGGGTGTTCACTTTAAGGAAGGAAAGCTTGGATGTTTGACCACAGATGTTACTAATTAAGATCAAGCTCTCTATAAGAGGCAGGTATTAGGGATAGAAGTGGGAACCTCGTCACAGACCCAGGGCTAGGGTGATATGAGTTGGTTTGTGTGTCCTCACTACCCATTTGAGGGGCTCCTGGGAGCAGATTGGGGACATGTTGATTTGGGTATGTATGTTTTACTTTCTTCAATAAAGTTATTTTGTTTCACCTACCACCAGCTTGGTTTATATGTCCTGATAGCCCTGAAAAGAACTCCTGCATTTGGCAGAACAGTAAGAAATGTAAAGCTCTCTACATTACAACTTAGCCTCCCATTCTCTAACTCTGCTAAGCTTATGCACCTGAAGTATCTTAATAATAACTCCAACTGGCATAAACCAATTTAGCTCCTACTGACTTACCAGTTGCACATTTAACCAGAACAGACAAGATGATCCTTAGCATCTGTTCCTTTCTATTACTTAAGTTACACTATCACACAGTGGAAGAGACAACAATGTACTACATGAAAATTATGCTACATATCACATTAGATGTTCCAGTAGTTGGCCAAGCATGAGAAAGAGGACAAAATGATCAAACTAGACTAGTTTTATTTGCCATCTGTTTCTTGTCTTTTGGCACACAAACACACCAATGAAGGGAAGTGATACTTGGTTTTCATGCATTGTTAAGTTTTCTTTTGATTGTAAAAAATAAAACCTCAGTGTGGAATTTTAAAAAGAAGCATTTCATGGCATTAACTGCTGACTCCTTATACTGCAACCGCTTAACTTTTGACATAAGCTGAATAGATGTTTGTATTGCCTATACCTTTTCAAGCATTATAAAACCTCTAGGAAACAACCCAAAACAAGCCAGTGACAGTCTTGGGAAGCAAACAATTACTGAAGAACCACAGAAGATGCAGACCTCTCCAATTTAAGACCACTGAGAATACAAAGCAAAATACTGTAATATCATTTGACAACTTTTCTACTAGTGGTGGCAAATAAATAAATAAATCCTAAATCTAATTCCTTAATTGAGCAAGTGTTTAAATTACACACCCCGCCAAAAGCCCTTGGGTGAATGTTTGGCTGCTTATTGAGATTATGCATTGCTGATACGAAGTATCTGTGGTGTATTTCATTCTTGCCAGGACACACTTAAGCATTAAGTTGATTAACATTACAGTTGAAGCAGCATTTTCAGTTCCTAAAACAAGCTAAAGGTAGTATAAGTCTTACTGAACAGGAAAGGAATAATATTAAGTTTATTCCTGTTTGTTAGGCCATCTACAAAAGTGTCAAAACTGTATGGGAGGAGGATCTATTGGCTGTGAATATGAACATACACTGTCAACATTTCGGTCAACAGAAGCTGCTCAGATATTCAGTGATGGCCACACTCAACAATGACCACACTTGTGGCTAACGTGCTAGGCCACAATGGTGTGGGAAGGTCAAGCATTAACCTCCACTCAGAGAGGAACTTGATTAACAAGCTACTCTCTCTACTTACTTAGCCAAATAGAGTGGTACCTCGGGTTACATACGCTTCAGGTTACATACTCCACTAACCCAGAAATAACGCTTCAGGTTAAGAACTTTGCTTCAGGATAAGAACAGAAATTGTGTTCTGGCAGCGCAGTGGCAGCGGGAGTTCCCATTAGCTAAAGTGGTGCATCAGGTTAAGAACGGACCTCCAGAAGAATTAAGTACAGTGGTACCTTGACTTACAAATTTAATCCGTTCCGAATGCACATTCGTAGGTCGAAAAATTCGTAAGTTGAAAAAAGCGATTTCCCCATAGGAATGCATTGGAAATTCGGAAAAATTCGTAAGCCGAGTAAACCCCATCTAAAACTGCCAATGGATGTCCTTCGGATGTCGAAAAATTTGTAGGCGTGCGGGCACTTTTTTCATTCGTAAGTCGAAAAATTCGCATGTCGAGTAATTCGTAAGTCGAGGTACCACTGTATGTAACCAGAGGTACCACTGTACAATGTATTAGCTTCCTACAATATAATTAGGAAGGCAAAGCTCCTTGGGAGAACAGCAAGGTACAAATTTAATCCACTTTTAATCTTGAAAACGCCCTGAATGTAAGTGTCATAGCTTGATTCTTGCACAATTCTGCTTTATTTCAGTGTACCGTATGCAAGAAACATTTTGGCATGCTACCCTATCTGGAGACGGAAGAAAATATTTTCAGCATTATTTGCAATATTTTGAATATTTAAGAACCAGAAGGTTTTGCAACAAGCCTTCTGAAAGTTTTCGATTTTGCACTCCCATTAACCTGGTGCTAAACTGCATATTAATTTATGTTTGAGAATACTGTTAATGTACATATGATAAATGATAAAACCGAGATTGCAAGTATACTTACAGCGAGAAAATGGATTGCATTTCCCAAAATAACTGAAGTGTTGCCTCTGCCTCATCGTCATTACACTAGGGGTCTTTCATAATAATGCCACAGAGGGGCAATTAGGGACACACACAAAATTAATGGAAAATGCATTTCTTCTCCTGTGATTACTTAGACTAAATTGAAAAATGCTTTTCCTATTAAGCTACATCAAGATACATTACGTTTTTAATGCTGCACAGTGGCAGTAAATGTGGCCATATAATTTTGATAGAGGCATTGCATGAGAAGTAAAATCAAGACACTTCGGAGTCAACAAAGTAAGTATACTTTAAGATAAAAAGCCAAGAGATTATTGGGGCAAGGGTCCAATTAGAAGATCTAGGAGAAGGAAAACTTTGATCCTATACTTCTCTGCCTTGTGGCTACACTCATTCATGAGAAAGCCTTCAGGAGTAAACCCTGAGAGAAAGACTGAACACTATGTCACAGTTAAAATTACTTAAGAACCACACCACAGAGAATAAAACTTTCTGTGCATGAAATACCGGTATTTCATCAGGCTTAAGCTATGCATTGTGAGAGCCACAGGGTGAGAGAGAAGGGATGAGATTGAGTAATGACTCTTTTGCTCCACATCCCAGTCGATTGCATTCTGGGACAAAAAAGGCAGAGGACACACATATATGCCACACATTACAATTTATTAAAGTTTTATTCTATCCTTCTTCCACTGAGGTCAAAGCAGTATACATTGTCCCCTCTTTCTTCTCAAGACCCCTATGAGGTACGTTAAGCTCAGAGATATTGGCTAAACCAAGGTTACATAGTGGATATTTTAACCTGCGTCCCTTCAGTTCAATGGTACTTCCAAATATGGACAACACCCAATTGGTGCTGGCCTGCTATTACCTGGATGAGGAATAGAAATTCTGCTTCCAGACTTCTGACACTCTCTAGCCAAGTGGACACTCAGCTCCCTCAACAGGATGAAGGAGATTTTCAATAGAACCACTGTGTATGTGGAAGCCTTAAATACGCCTTTCCTCCCTCACTGCGCTCCATTTTGTTTGGAAAGGGTAAAGTTGCTTGCTTGAGTGGAGAAATGGACTATAGAAGAGAAAATGGCAACAGCAATATGCCCAGGTCACTACTGGACAGAAGAGCAGCATGAATGGCAGCATTCCTTAGAAAATTGCAGTTATTTCATTGAATTTAAAAAAAGTTAGGGTTTTCTGAGCTGGGAGGTAGGGGGAAGGAAACTGAAAAGAGAAAACATGCAGAGGATATTTTCTTCACAATGCTGCATAAGTGCCATGTAAAAAATGAGTGAACAAGGTATGGCTTTTTCCACAGGAAATGCTTAGCACAAAAACAGCCTAAAATCTACCACACGGGCACTACATTTAATAGTTATGACAGGATATGACTTGGAGTTCCATGTATTTGCATACTGTAGTTTCATTTTCAGAACAGAAACAAAGTTACTTCAGATAGTAACAACTCAAATACAAGGAAGAGCAACGAAAGCAGCCTCCATTAACAATTTCATTGTGTTTAACTAGGACTGATTTTTTCTGAATGCCAAGATTCTTCAGAATGACACCTCTGTGCACAGAATCACAGAACAGGCTTTCTTAGGGAGAACTACAGTAATGGACCTCCAAGGTACCTAGTAATGCAGTTCTTATGATTTCCCCCAAAATGGTTAACATGAATTCATGGCAAATTTAAGCCATGGTTTGTTTTCTTTTGTAGCTACACTTGCCTCATGCCTGTATAGTTTGGTGAGAGTCTGGAGTGGCCAAGCAAACCACAAGGTTGAAGGGTGCTGGGTTTGCACCTAACAGCAAGGTTAAAAGTTAAAAGAAACCAAGGTTAATAAGCCAAGAACAAACCATGGCTTCAGTAAACAATTCATAATTAATCTGCTGGGCAGGTTCACACACAACACTAAGCAATTGTTTAATAAATTATGTATGAACCATCCCAACCTTAGAATATTCGCATGTTCAGAACATTCTGTTAGAAATCTCATTTTATATCCCTCCCAGTTATAGCTCCCTCTGCAGTACTTGGCATCTACGAACTTTATGGGCAAAATGGATTAATGCTCATGTCTGGATCACAGCTTTGCCAACCCATGTCTTTAATTGCGCCTCATAAATTCCAGTCATAGCCATTTTAACTTTCCCTTTTAACACTTCCACATGAAATATTTCAGAAAGCAAGTTCTCATAACCATGACCCTTCCAAGGGAGGCATCAATCTATAAAACAATGATGATCTCTTGGGCCATTCCAAACACCCCACATTCACACCACAGGTAAAGAGTACAGAGAGTAAAATCAATGTAGTCTCATAGATTTAAATGGAACAAAGGATGGATTCTTACATACTAGACACAATAACAGTGGGGTTTTTTAAGGAGTGCCCCCCAAAGACATATACATGCAAAGTAATATGTTCCAATTGGCACCTCTCACCAAAAGCAGCTTTTAAATGATGTGCCATCTAAGTGTGTTTTCTTACAGAAATGACTTCTCTGTGCACAGAATTGTAGAGTTTGGATCACAAGGGTCATCCAGTCCAAACCTCTGCAATGCAGGGATCTTTTGCCCAATGGGGGGCTCAACTCCACAATCCCAAGATTAAGAGTCCAATGTTCTGCAAACTGAATACCCCACATGTGCCTGCAAATGTGATAAGGGGCACTGTGTACAAAAAATTCCAGAGCCCATTTCATCTTCAAGATATGTACAAATCCACTAAAAGTCAACTAAAAGTCAAGTCACACATAGTGATTTGTAGGTTCGACTGCAAATTCTTTTTAAGAAACTGATTTCTCCAGAGTAAAGCATATCCCTCACTGCCAACCAAATGTCAAAATCCCAATATTAATGACATTCCAGTGAAAAGACCCTCTAGGTAGGAACGAACCATACAGCACTAGGCATAAATGAAAACCATCCAAGCTGAAATCCCCTTAAGATTAATAATGACAAACACTGAGAAAACTACTATTTATAACCCAATAGTGCAAGCCCAGTGCACAGGAACAGTACGAGTCCTTGCAAGCCTTTGTCCCTGTTTGCTATCTGTGCAACTTCTACCTGGCCCAAGAAATTAGGGCTCTGACCTGCTCCAGCTACAAACACTGTTTCTGTTGCTAAAAGGCCCAAGAACAGCTTCCCCCAACCTGATGCTCTTAGGAGATTTCAGGCAACGACGACTGGCCATGATGGCTGGAGCTGATGGGTATTGTAATCCAAAACACTGGGAGGGCACCAGGTTAGGGAATGTTAGGGCAGCGTCCTTTTCAGGGGCTGTTTTTCTGTTGCTAAGGTTTATTAATTACTGGTGGGTTTGTTTAATCTGGGTGTATGCTTATTAATATTAGTAGCTTAATCAAAACATCCCATATTTGTATGCCTATTTAAATGTTAACCTAGGTAGCTGTCAGGGCGTTAACTTAAAATGTTATGCTTTTATTATAAACATTTTTATGATGTCATGAGCCACTCTGGAGATTGTTTACCATGGAAAAGCAGTGTCCAAATAATGTAAGGCTATGATGATAGTGTAAGTTCAACCCCTGAAAGGGAAGTCCTTCCTTCCAAACTGTGGAATTTAGTCCATTATCACAAATGCATATGCAAGACTAGTATCATTTTTTTCTCACATGAAAGGGCATTTTAGCAGCTCCAGGCAAACATTTCCTTCACTAAGCCATGCAATTTTTTTTATCTGTGCTGTTACTGAAAAGGGGCATCACCAAATCTTCTAGTTCTCTGATGAGTTCTATTTAGCAAGCATTTCATTTCACTGCGAAATACTTAGCTCAGGACTTCTAGCATGCCTACATGACATTTAAGACATGTGCCTTGCACCCAATTGTTTTATTTTCCAGGTACAACTCAGCTTTCCCTGTGGGGAGCCCTGAAATCTTACCAGTGTGGGGTATGTGCAACTTGGCTCTATAATCACATTTCCTCCATTGTGATGCTGGACATCAACTGAGTACATGTGGGTCAATACCCTGAACTGGCAGAGTTCTGTTTTGTCCCCCCCCTCCTTTTCTTTTCTGATTCTCTAACTTGAAAAAGAGTAACTGAGACGCAACACACCAAATGTGTTTTCTTCAATGAAGAGAGCACATGAAAATGTTTTGGGAAGGGCCATAGCACAGTGGTAGAGCATCTACACACTGTATAGCGACGGTCCCTGATTTAATCCCTGGCATCTCCAGGCAGGGCTGAAATAGAATCCTTTCTGAAATCTTACAGAACCTCTGCCAACTTGCACAATACAGAGGTATATGGAATGATGGTCAGTATAAGGCAGCTTCCTACATACCAATGTAGACTCTGCCTGTTCCCATTGCTGTCAGTAAACTTCTCAAATTAACGGAATGCTTATGGTCACATTTCATGCCAGAACCTCCTTGGGGAAAGGGAGTATTATTTACTGCATAACCAAATGCTAAGAATAGTGATGAATAGGTTTCAAAGCATCTGTGTGCTGCATCAATATCAGCCTAAAAATACATCCGCTTTTTGAGCAATACTATATTTTTTAAGTCTGCAAGGTGTTTGGTTTTTTTCGCGCTAGTTTGAAGGCACATCAAGCGAAATCTGAAACTGAAATCTGATATGGTTTTAATGTGTTTTGACATGGTTGCATGTTGTACCCATCATGCATTTTAATCATGCCAGATGAATAGCTAATTGCACTCCACTGCAAATCTGATGTTACTCCTTTCCTGTAATACTAAATTTATTGTGGGAGCCTTTAGTGACACACATTTAGAGCATATTAGACTATCACGAAGCCATCGCAGAGACCAGAGCAAATTCTGTATTACAGATCTGTGTCCATTAGCAACGTAATTGCAGTAATTACCTTCTTTAGATGTGCCACTGCTCATCCTTTACACTGTGTAAGAAAATATAATTATATAGCTTTTAGCACAGGAGGAAATAATTTTCTAAATGACAGTTTATTTGTAAAGTGGGCATAGAGAGGAACATTTATCAAATTGCCAATGCTAGAATTTCACTCGAGTGCAGCACCAAATAACCTTTTTTTAAAAAAAGTCTCCTCACTTAAAAATTAGCTTAATGTTCTCTATTGGGCAGTTTTCCTAACATGATGTTGCCTTAGTTCTTCTACCTTACATTTTTGTGCCCATCTGTGGAAAAATAAACCATCTACTGCTATATCCTGCCCAGTGCTTCTTGGAAGAAGGGTGAGATGCATATGCTATTAAGAAAAAAAACCGTAATAAGCCTGGTTTCATTCAATAGCTGGTGGGGAAGAAAATAATGAGTTTATTATCCTTGAAAAATGGCACTATTATCTGTTACTTTTTATTTTTTTAAATCATTTTCAGTTATTTATAAACTGGGGGGTGGGGGTGGTTTACAAGCCATACAAGGATCCGCAAAAAGTTTACAGGGTTTGAAAAAAGAATAAATGCAAATTTACAGAACTGGCTCCAGATATTGAGAGTTGAAAAAATACCATCAGGTTCTGTTTAAGGGAAAAGGTGGAGGGGAAACAAACAAGTTCCACCTGCAGTTTAGACCCACTACCTTTCCTCATCAGCTTTGAATTAGGTTCAGTGTCCAACAGGAAACAGCATCTGATGGAATTTACAACTAAATAACGACTAATAATTGTACAAGGGGTTCATTAAAAAGTGAAATAGAAAAGGATTTAGCATGGAAAGTTTTTTTTGCCAAAACAGTGTTCCCAGAAGGGTTTTCATGCTAGCATGTCCCATTCTGTAGAGACATTCCCAGCCCCTTGGATTGTGCCCTGAAGAAATGCCAATGCAGGAACAACAATGTTCTATTCTTCCAGTGACTTTGCTTTCAGTGCACACTTAGGGTGTTTTGTACCTAGCCAAACCACTTTAAAAAAGTAAACACTTAAAGCCACATTGCACACCTCATTTGCTGGTACAAGACAAATGCATATGCTTCCTCTCCCTTAACTGCCCCTAGAGGATGCACGTGACTAAGTTCCAAAATCAAGCAGGCTCAAATCTTAAGCCATCAGCCTGCATACAAATTTAATGCACAGATCAAGTGTAACATGGCAAGGAGAGCATCTGAATTCTGACCAACAGAGTTACCTCTTGCCTCCTTTACGGAATAAAAGCTTCAGCTAGGAAATAAACAGGGGACTCTTTCTTAAAACAAACAAACAAAAACAAATAGCTTTCATTTCAAAGCTACTTGATTAACCGAGTGTTGTTTTTTCATTATCAGAAAAGCGTTTCTCCCAAGGACATAAGCTAAAAGAACTGGAAATGCCTATGACAAATAATCACCCAGAGCCTTCTCCTTCTCGGAGCTATAATTATCTTTGGATGGATTCTGTTGCCTGGGGCAAGCAGAGCCTATTTGCCAGAGCAGGCTGATCTGCCCCAACTCTCTGTGGCCTGATTAGGATGCATCCAGAGCACAACCTGTATTTTCACAACACAGAAGGAAAGATTTGTTCTCAAGGAAAGTCCCCCAAAGCAGTATGATTAACTTGCTGAATTAGCAAAAAAAATAACATTCAAAGGATATTTAGAAAGGGTGCGCGATTCAAGCAAGTTGGGACTAATTCAAAACAAGCTGGTAAGACAGCTATGGCCATTTCCGGACTGGGATAACCGGACCACAGTTGTTCGTGCACCGGTAACCTCCAGAACGGATTACTGCAATGCACTCTATGCCCGCAAAGTTGGCGCGGAATCTGTACCTAGGACAAAATATTGGCATCATGTTATACCACTGTTTAAAGAATTGAACTGGCTGCCAGCTAGCTCGCAGGCTAAGTTCAAGGTCCTGGTACTAGAGTATAAAACCCTATACAACACCATGGGATCAGAATGCCTTAAAAATATACCCATTATTGTGCTCTGCAGAATAGGGCCTCCTGCAAATATCAGCACATTGGGAGGTTGCTTACAAATGCTGTAGGAATCAGACCTTTAGTGTGGCAGTGCCTATCCTTTGGAATTCCCTTCCATTAACTAGCATTATCATATTATCAGTGCCTACTGAAGATCTTTTAAGTGGAGATTCTTACCCCAGTCCATATGAGCATTAGATTTGGATTTTTACATGCGGTTTTTATTGCTGATGTTTTTATCACTAAATCACATCAGGGAAGAGATTAATATAGGAAATAAATAAGGAAAGGACCAACAAATGACAGAAATTATAGAGAGTGAGACCAAGTTAGTCCCATCGGAAATAAAAGGTGAGGAAAAGGTTGCAGATTTTAGGTAAATGTTGCAGTGAAAGCACAGGACATATTGACGAGCTGTGACTGACGACTGACATTTTTTCGCACGCAATTAAGGCACTACATTGCACTTTCTCCTTACCTAGACATATATTGTAATATGTATTTTGTTTTTTTTTTTTTTTTTTTTTATAAGATTTTATTATTTTCCAATAGAAAAAGGAGAACAAAATACAAGAACAACACATAGCATAAACATCAATGAAAACACAATAAACATTAAACATAATCAACAATAAACATAATCAACATTCAAAACAATAACAACAATAAAAACATAAAAATAAACATATACGAACCTTAACCATTATCTTTCTTTCTATATTTCTTGTTTCTAACTTCTCTGTTTGGGGACTTCCCCCGTTCCCTCCACTGTCTTCAAAAAACATATACTTCTTCAAGGTAGCTTTATATATTGTTCAATTCACTTTTACCCAAATTTTAATATACTTAGCTTTCTTTTAGTCAAATATCTCAATAGTTATGTATCTTATCTTAACGACCTATCTTAGCATATTTTGACACATACATCTTTCACATCACAACAATTCCTCTTACCATTCATATCTAATACATATCTACCAAAGCCGACATTCTATTTAATTCTACTCAAATATTCAGTTTAACTGATTTAACCAAATAGTCTTTGAATTTTTTCCACTCCTGCGACGCCTTCCCCTCCCTCTGGTCTCGGATTCTGACGGTCAGTTCAGCGAGTTCCATATATTCCATCATCTTCATCTGCCATTCCTCCACCGTTGGTATCTCTTCACCTTTCCATGTTCTTGCCAATAAAATTCTAGCTGCTGTTGTGGCATACATAAAAAACACTCTATCCTGACTGGTGTAATATGTATTTTGACCTTGAGGGGAGTATTTTTGGAAGCACAAAACTTCATACGCAGGGTCCTTAAACCTTTTTTGCACCTTATATCTGAAGGTCAATACTCAAAAGGCAAATTAAAACAATCCCAGGGAAGTGGTTCGGCTGGTTTTTACACACACACACACACACACACACACACCCCTCAAGGGTCACTAAATGAAAGTGAGCTGCTACCTTTTTAAAAAATAATTTTCTACCTCATCAAAATTTCAAGCTGCAAGCTCATTAGCAAGAAAGCA
The DNA here is from genome assembly GCF_009819535.1 of Lacerta agilis. Classification (NCBI taxonomy): domain Eukaryota; kingdom Metazoa; phylum Chordata; class Lepidosauria; order Squamata; family Lacertidae; genus Lacerta; species Lacerta agilis. The sequence continues at coordinate 50,837,739 of NC_046320.1, forward strand.
AAATTTCATTTTTGCACTTTCAGTTGCTCTTTTGGGTATGTATACATGCCGCAGTGAAGATCCACTTGAGCAGACACCCAGAACATAAGCCTTAGAGCCCAATCAGTATAGAAATACCACCCCTGTAATTTGTAGTACTCAGGTATAGAGACATCAACTACTCCTATTGGTTAGGTCTTGGCATTTTTCCATGTATAAATGTTCATGTTTTTAAGAGGCCAGTTATTATTTTCAAGCTAACATCAGGCTTTTTTCTATCTAAAGATTAATGGCAATAATTTATTTGTTGAAATAATCCTGCATCAGGAATGGAAAATGAGCTGGAGGTTCACAAAAAAATATGCCTAGCATCTATGTTATGCCATAAATCAGACACTCTCAAGGCCTGGATAGCTCAGTTAAGTAGAGCATGGTGGTGATAATGCCAAGGTTGCAAGTTTGATCCCTGTTTGGGACAGCTGCATATTCCTGCTTTGCAGGGGGGTTGGACTAGATGATCCTCAGGCCCCTTCCAACTCTATAATTCTATGATCTATGAAAGCATTACTATATACTTCAGCTTTCCATAGATGCACAACCTAGAACAAGCAGGTATACGATTGATGGATTGATTTATTAGCTACATATTGGGATCTGAAGCATTTAACTGTGAGGAAGATATGGGAAGCAGGCCCTAGTTCCAGCAGGGTCATGCTTGGGATATGGACCCCCTCAAAATGAAGGTCAACTTAGGTGCCCCCCCCCATCCCAGGCTGCTGTTGAAAGCTTTACGGCCCATCTGCACCTCACTTGGCTTCGGGACAGAGACTTCCACTTAAACCCCATTAACAGGCAATCTGGTGATGCACTAATTCACCCTGAACTTAGAACTGGACTAGGATTCCACCAAAGTCTTATCCACCCAAAGTTGTTATGATTTCTATGAGGAAGGCAAAACTTCCAAATGGGCCAAAATGGTTTGCGAGCAAATTCCTTTCCGGTCCTGAATATAGCAACCATTTTTCAACCACAGCAAGGTCATCATACAAGGTGCATATGGAAACAAAGCAAGGTTATCACACAAGATGCAAAGAAACAGCATTTTAGGGATGGACGGGTGGGTTGATCTTTTGCCAGCTGCGCTACTGAACTAATGCACAGCTGGCTATTGTCCTCTGACAGCGAACCAGAGTGAAGACTTCTGCACTCCAGGCCGCCATCAAAGACATTAACTAAGGATAGGTTAATAGGAAGAGGTTGTATTGTTTGCTATCCTAAGTCACCCAGAGTCTTTTCAGTGGAGAAATGGGTGCAAATGCATAAAAGAAACACAGATGTTTATACACAGGACAGAAATCCTTCAACACTAACCCTTATTTAGCTAAGCAAGATAAGAATAGTTGAAATCTATCTCAAGAAAGAGACAGGATAGTTACTTTTTCATTGAAAACATTTTCAATAACGAGACATTAGCAATGCTATCAAGCAGGTGAAAGCTATCTCTGTACCCTAAATTGCAGTGTACCTACCCTCCCATTTGCTACTTGAGCAACATCATGCCACTTGTATGCAGCATGTGAGAAAGGGCATGAAAATGGCCCTAATGTGGGGAGAGTCCAATTCTAGCCATGCGAAGACAGCTTTTGCATTACTGAAAAAAAGAAAGTGGACAGCACAATAACAGAGTCTACAGCAATGACACCATTACCAGACAAAGAAGTGGAAAAGTCAATTGCCTTCTCAGAAGTGACAACCAGCATTGAACTCTGCCCCTTTATCCTTCAAAGCCACAGGAGAGCTTTTCACATTCCTCTCACAAAGTATGTGGTACAACACTGCAGCCAACTCCCAATGGATCAAAGAAGCAGTGTATAGATTGCAATGGTTAGCAATTTCTAACAGGCAGACTTGCCAACTTATGTTCGGCCTTACTTTCACTCCTCTCCGTGAACATTGGATTTGGTAAACATAATACAGTGCACTTATTTGACTAAGGAGGGTTAGCTTTGCTGGTTCTGTAGTTCATGTGAAAAACTGAAGAAAGCATCACATATACAAGTGTTAATATTGCTTGTGCTATATATTGGAAACAGACACAAATACAAAATGAAAACCAATGAATGTGAAAGAGATTTCAGTAGCAGAAGATATTTCATCTTTTTTAAGAATAGAGAGAATCTTTAAAAAGTGACCCCTGACTTTTTAAATTCTTTGTTATGGTAGCCACCCAAATCTGCCTGGAATAGGCTCTTTTTAGGGTTGGCATTATGGACCTATATCATTTTGCAACAAAAAGGAAGGTTTCCCCTAGCTCCCTCCTCACCTGAAAAAGGAAGCACTTAAATTTATTCAACTACAATAAATGGTTCAACTTTTTGGTAGTAATTAGCACAGCTGAATTTCCATGATCTAAAGGTGGAAAAGGAAGCATGATGGCTGCCTTACTTTTAGTTTAGTTATTTGTTCAACACTTCCCACAACCAAAGGAAGTACCAAAGTGACACACAAAAAGATACAGGAATACGATAACATAGTACAAATAAACTAAATATGTTCATCCTTCAAAACAAAAATATCCACCTTCACCCAACATCAAAAGCAGATACTAAAACCCAACCATTATTGTTATCCAAATGATTGGCAGAATATATAAGTCTTCATCTGGCACTGAGAAGATATTGGTGTCAGGTACAACACCCATTTATTTGAGGGGGCACATAGAGAAGGGCCTGGTCCTAGTCAATAATCTGGCCACAAAATTCTGCATGTGTTGCAGCTTTGAAACCATCTTCAAATGCAGCACAGCATAAACCTAGAGGTCACCAGAGCACACACCCTGCCTTGGAGTGCAACCATGCTTACTTGAAAGTAAGTCCCTCTGAGTTCAATAGAATAGAATAGATCACACTTCAATGCAAACTGTGCCCAATGAAGTAGGCACATAATTGCAGCTTTCATACCCACCACTCTATAGAGCCCAGAACACCAACATTGAGTCCCCTCCAGATACGGTTGGACTACAGTTCTCATAACTCCTGACCACTGACCAAGTTGGTTGGAAACAATGGTAGTTAGGAGTCCAACAACATCTGGAGGGCACCATGTAGGCTATGCATGCTCTAGAGCAGGGTTTCTCAAACTTGGGTCTCCAGCTCTAAATTTGTAGACTACGATTTCTGTCATCCCTGACCTGCTAGTTATGGATGATGGCAGTTTTAGTCCAACAACAGCTGGAGACCCAAATTTGGGAAATCCTGCTGTAGAGGAACCTGTGACCCTTCAAATGTTGTTGGACTCCAGTTCCCCTAAACCACAGCCAGCTTGGTCAATGGTCAGAGATGACGGCAGTTACAGTTCAACAACATCTGGAATGCTGCAGGTTTCCCATCCCTCTTCAAGACTCTGGCAACCCTCAAATATATGAAACTGTTTTCAGTCCAACTAGTGTCTATTCTGACGGGCACTGGATCTCCAGGGTCTCAAGCACGAGGTCTTTACCACCAGCTGCTACCAGATCCTTGTAGCTAAAGAAGCCAAGACATGAACCTGGGTTCTTCAGCATGCAATTTATCAAGGGAACATAGTTTTCAGTGCATTCATTCCCTTGTTACATGACAGCTGCCTCTGCTGTAAAGTAGAATAATTTCATACAACCATTCTTTCAAAGAAAAACACAACCAAATTTCCATTTCAGTAAGGATTTGCATGCAAACTGTTCAGAAAAACACACACTTTATCTCCCCCCCCCTCCAAAAGGCTATTTAAATTTCTCGAGGATGGATGCTTTAAGCAGCTAATTCCTCTTCCGCTATGCTTTTGTCTATTTAAGTCTTTTGATAGCTTTTCATTTCCCAGTATTTTACATTAAGTCGAACTGTTGATTGTAGGACTTGAAAAGCGCACTCTCTCCCCTCCCTTTTTGTCGGGATTTCTTTTGAAAACTTGACTTTCTAATTAAAGGCATGTTACTGAAGCCTTATCTCCCAGGTGCCAGTTATATATAATAACAGTTTGCTGGGTTTTGCTTGCATGCTGTGTTTGCAGTGGGCTATTTCCTTTTTTCTTTTTTCTGGATAGATCCAGGGCCACTTTGCAGGTTACAACATGAATGAGGAAGAGTCTACACAGCTGCCAGAAGACTTTTGAAGCTTCCCTACAGATCTCAAAGATTACACAGTATTAGCAAATACTGCATAATATATAAAGATCTAACTGAAGAAAAACAGCAGGGTGTCTATAAGCCTGTAGCCAAAGATTTTACTGAATTTTTCATACAAAAGTTTGAAATTCGAGCCTGAGGTGGGAGTCAATGGCGACCAGAGATTCTTGTAACCACATCTGTGACACTTAAAGCAGCTCACCCAATCACTGCTAGAGCTGCAACCATCACCACAAAAATACTTGAGTCAGCACATTGTAATTAATATATGCTAAGTGAAGTAGATAGAATCAAGGAGATTGTTAATAAAAAGTAGAGAACATTTATTGCCAAAAATATATCATCTGCCTTATAATGTCAAGCTTGAGCAGGTGAAAGAGTAAATGATATAAGTGGGCAAAAGTTATAGGAATTGCCACCTCTATGGAGACAAAAATGGGCAAAATGTTTGTTGTGTACTGAAATAAACTTCTTGCTCCCCAGGATAAAGCATGGTTTTGAAATACTCTGACTAGCTTCATTTTATTTATTTATCTACTATATAGATTACTAGTAGCCTTATGCCTGGCGTTGCTGAGGAATTCTAAGAAACAAACAAACAAAAATCAATGCAGTTTTGAAAAGTTCAGCCTGCCATCTTGATTCAAAATGCTGTTCAACTGTATCCAAATAACAAATGAAAAAATCCTCATTGGTATTAGGAACCATCACATAAAATGTGGTTTTACCTTAAGAATCTGGTTATCTTAAGAAAAATCATAGTAACAACTCATGTAGCCAAAATGACACGATCCATGCACAACCCAAAGTTTACAGGAATATGGGGGAAAATATTTATGAGGAAAAGAAATGGGAAAACCCAAAACAGTTTATTGAGGCCTATGAATGCTTAGTAGCTACATAATGCTAAGTTTCAATGGGGAGGATGGCATACAGAACACTGGAGAATACTGGCTGGAACCATAAAGAGGACCAACTACTCCACACTGAAACATTTTGTTGCAGGAGCAAGTTATAACAGAGATCATTTTCAGCAGAATTGTTGCTCCAAAAGCCCAGTTTCAGAAAGGGTTGAGATAGGAGCTCTAACTCCATAATTAAACCTTCTGAATCAGCTTTTACCCTTAATCTGAAAGTAGCAACTATAACCCAACCCCTTGGCCAAGCAAAATACTATGTTGGCAGTATGCCACTCTCAATTCCATTATGTCACATTGGCACTGAACCAAAATCAAAAGCGAGAGAATGGATGTTGTTGTTACAAGTGCTGAGGCAGGCAAGTTCCTTGTAATAGGGATGAGAGGATCTGCCTGGCTTTTCTCCAGACTCTGCAATGCAATATTCACAAAAGAGATGACAAGCTTGGACCACAAATGTCTTGCCTTTTATTGGCCTTCTATGTGCTCTCTCTTTTTAAACTGGCATTTTAAGATCCAAGAAGCTGTACTTGTGCACATCAACAAGCCAAGGCTAAAGCTTATTCACATGACATTTTCTGACTTAGACAAGATTTTTTTTTGCAATGAAGTGTTCTTGTGGGAGGGGGAGGGATCTCAAATAAAACAAAATGGCAGATTATTATAATCTTGGATCAAAACTTTAGAACACACTCATTTTGTAGGACGTATTAACCGACCTTTCGTGTGGATGCATGGCATGTTTGTAAGATATGCTACTACTGGAATTATCAGGGGGGAGGGGAGCACCTCATGACAAATTTACTTGAGGAAAAGGCACATATAAATTCTCTCCCCCACTCATCATAACAGAAGACTGGTTACTAGTGTCTGCTGGGACTTCTCTGTGTATCTACTACCCACTAAATTCCTTTGGAGAGAAGAGAATCTTTCCACTGGGGGGGGGGGGTAAACAGGCTGTTCTGAATGCACCTAAGTGAGGTGTGTAACCAAAAGTGCAAGTCCAGACCAGAACTTCAACGCAGCTGAGGAAGGAATTGCGTGTCAAGGTCCTCAAGCCACCCCCAAGGAATTCACACTGGATACATTAATTTTGTTTGGGTTTTTGGCAAATAATTTAGGCCACAACTTTATTGAAATACAAATTCTGTGAGTGGTTGTGTAGGCATTGGTTCAGACTAGCTGTCCACCGGGACAGAGCTGACCTCCAGTCAGCATCGGGAGAATGCCAACTGGGGAGAGTTAAGAAGACTGGGGGCAAAGCCTCCCTCTCCCCAGAGGTCCCAGGGGCTCTGGCTACGGCCCTATCCCCTACCGGGGGTTCGGACAAAGCATAAAGAGCCATTGAATTCCTTTAACAGAATTCCCTGTACCATCATCACCATGATTATGGAGGTGGGCACCACCCATCCAGTAATCAATACAATAACCAATGCCTAACCGCCAACCTTACAAGTTGTGACAAATTGCTACTGCAGTAGGCGAAAACCAGATGGCAACAGCCAATCAGCCAAATGGAAAAATTCCTACTGGGCCCCTGCCCCAAAAGCAGACGACCCCATGACAGGCAGTTGCAAGGTCAAAGCAGAGGCCTATGAAAAGAGGGGGGGAGGGGAGGGGATCCGAAGCTCGCAGCCAAGAGGAAGATCACCCCGCGTGCAGAGCAATATAAAGGACGCTGGGCTGTCCATCACAAGTTGCAACATTTAACTTTGCCCAGCAACACCTCCTGACCCTACTGCAGCCAAGGCCGGCTAGCAGCCCCACCCCACCGACCAGGGAGGTGTCTTACCAGGGCCCGACCGCAACACGTGCTCTTACTCAAGGTAGAACCCAATTTATTGAACCTCACTTCTTCATCTGCTGCAGTTTCATGGCCCTAGTGCTCTCTCTTGGTAAGAAAAAAAGCACATACATCGCTATAGGCTACATTTGTGTAGGCTGACCCTAGGTTTTTGCCAGTTCCATGGCATAAAGCTAGGGCATAAAGTCAAGGACATGTAAGTGAATTCCAAGAAATTCAAAATGCTCTCTTCACAGTCTCTGATCTAACTATATCACAGACTCAGGCCTGCCTGCCTACTGTGTAGCAGGCAAAATCACCAAAGAAATTAACCTCATGAGACAAAGGCACATAAATAGGATGCCAACTGTACAGATGCGAGATATATTTGGAAAGCTTTTCTCCAAGGCTAAGGAATGATTCATTACAGCTGCTGCTGATGTACTGGGGGATGGCAGGATTATAAAGCTTTTAAGTAGGTTAAGAAAGTGTCCCTTTCTGTGCTCTACACCAACTGAAGATCTCACCTGAGAGGAGACCTTCAACTGCATTGTTGAATCTATGTCATCCAGCACCTCTAGGTAGGGAAAGTGTCAAGAACAATAGCAGTCTGTTGGCAACAACAGACAAGAGTAGTTTGCAAAACCAAACTTGCACTTATGCTGGGGCTTTAGCTACAGGATCAGAAATCAGAACATTTGGATAAGACATCTAAATGGTTTTGCTCTGTCTGCCTGCATCTCTCTGGATTCTCTCATAGCGGCAAGTAACAATCATGCCTTGATTTAAATCTTGTTCAAAGAAGTTGTGATGCTGTTTTACGTTGCTGGTTGGAAGGTTTGCAATATCATTGGGGTTGGGAAAAAAAATACTAAATCCTTGATGCTCTTGAAATCTGATACAGGGACCTAGAAAATATTTACTTGTTCCTTCAGCCACAAGCATTGAACTCCACACAACCAGTGGAATAGACTCTTTCATAGACCTGTCCCAGCCATAGGCATGGCACAATGACACCACAGTACATGGTAAATTGAAGGTGGGAAAAAACTCCCAGTTCTTCCTGTCTCCTCCTTCATTTGTAATACCTTGTAGAACAAACTGTTAATATAAAAAAGACCAAACTTTAATAGCCTTGATCCAGGATACCTTCAGAACCACATTTTCCTAACTCAGATGTGGCTAATCCATGGCACTCTGTATGCTATTGGAATACAATTCCCATCATCCCTGATCACTGAGATCCCATGGAGGGTCACTGATTAACCACCCCTATCCTAAAACAATGCTGCTCATGCCCAAAGGTAAGCTTCATAGGCTCTACTCTCCATCACCACTGGGATTCAACAGGCACACAGGTATGAGCTATGTGGACTTTTTGGTAGCGGCACTGAAACTTTAGAATACCTTTCCTGAGGAGATGAGTCTTAGTCCTTTTCTTCCTGCGCTGAAACTGGGTATGAACGTCCAACACCCATTTAAATAAGTCTGTGACCTGCTGCTTTCAAGTTTGTCTTTGTCTACTGCTACTCTTCTGTAGTTTCAAGATTATGTGTGTTTTCATTGATTAATGGGTTTTTATATGTGTTTGACCAATTAATTTGTGTAAATAACGGAGCATAAATTATATAAAACTTATTTTTATAACAAGGGCATTATGTCTGGGTTTTTGTTTTTTGTTTAATGCCGATTTGTGAAGGATGCAGATTGCCGTGGGCCTCTGTAGCTTCATTTTGCTGCAATCATAAATATAACTGTGGATCTCCATTTTAATATCAGTCCTAAAAATGTTATTTCTGGATTGATGCATTGACAGACCAACAACAGTAGAATTTATTTTTAACCCACATGAGATCTCTATCTCAAGCATTCATTCTACCCAAATACATTTTGAAAGACCATTTTGTTGCCACAAATAAAGGCTTTATCGGTGACAAGTTTCACAGAAATCACTTACAGAACAGCGTAGTTGTGTCCTGCTGATAGTAAACCCACTTAAGAGGTTTATACAGCCAGCTTTAAAGCTGCAAACTACAAAGGGAAAAGCTATGGGAAAATATTAAGTGTGGTAACAGGCTATACAAAATACACTGTATATTAGACTGCTCCTATAAAATCACTCGGAAGAATCAATACTCAGAACTGGATTCGTGTACACAGATGGGTTTATTCCAAAAGCAGAACGCGTTGGGAAACAACTTATACTGTAATTGGATAAAGTGTCTCAGCTTTCTCTTGCTAAGGTGAGTGGGCAATTCTCAGTTACTGGAGGGTTATAAATAAGTAAAAGAATATTTGAGTGCAGGGCAGAGAGAGAAGAACCCAGTCACCAAATGTATGCTACTTATTCATGGAGAAAAAAGTTATAAAGTCACAATAAATATATTGACTATGTATAAGAAGCAGAATGCCTCCAAATCATTTGCTGGTGATTAGGAGTGGGAAAAGGATATTGCAGGCCTCCTAAAAGTGTGTTTGGGCACTGGGGAAACCAAAGGATGGAATAGACCTAGGATAGTTCAGTTGGTAGAGCCTGAGACTCTAAATATCAGGGTTGTGTGTTCAAGCCCCACATTGGGCAAATGATTTCTGCATAGCAGGGGATTGGACATATTTATTTATTTATTTATTTATAATATTAATGATTAATATTTATTATTAATCATTTATACCCCGCCCATCTGGCTGGGTTTCCCCAGCCACTCTGGGGTGCTTCCAACCAAATATTAAAAACAATACAGCATCAAGCATTAAAAACTTCCCTAAACAGGGCCACCTTCAGTTGTCTTTTAAAAGTAAAATAGTTGTGTATTGCCTTGACATCTGCTGGGAGGGCGTTCCACAGGGCAGGCGCCACTACCGAGAAGGCCCTCTGCCTGGTTCCCTGTAACCTCACTTCTCACAGCGAGGGAACCGCCAGAAGGCGCTGGACCTCAGATGACCCGCATGATTCCTTCCATCTCAATTCTGATTCTAGATGGGCCTTTGAGCACCTGTTCTTCTTACGTTATTTTCCCTGGAATTCCTCCTCTTTTAAGCAATGCACCCCTTCACTATTTTTAAACAGGCCTTTTGGCTTTTAACTAATAGTTAAATGTTCTGCATTGTTTTCAGCTGTCACTGTTCTAATGATGTTTTAGTTAATAAACACAGTGCTTGCCTTCATTTTAAATGGCTGTTGCATCATTTATATGGGATATTATTTATACGCTATATGAATAAAACTTTCATTATACGCAAACACACACACACACACACACACAGGAAGAGCTCTGCTGGATCAGGTAATCTGTTTTGCACGATTTGCTTTGGACTGATGAAGCACTTTGAGAAACCTGACACATATCCGGAAAGCAGGTCTTCATCCCCATCTGGGTGGTGGCTTTGATTCACCTTTTCCATTTACACGGTTTGGAGTTTCCAACTTGAGACCCTTTGAGAAACATTCCATCTAGTTTGACACCGACAACGGTTTTTGAACTTTCTCCGTTCACCCAGGCACAGGGTCATCATTCTGTATTTGGACTTATGCCACTTGTTATATGATTCATCAATCCAATTTGGTCAGATATAGCTGTATTTTTATCTTTTGTTCTCAGTATTTGCACTTGGCACTTTAGCATGTTTGTGAATCCAATGGTTACCAGCTCATTTCTATTCCAGTAAATTTGGTTTTATAGTTATAGCCAGTTTGTGGTGTGTTTTTTTGTTTTGTTGTATCAGTATTTTCACCACAATTGATACTTGTGTATATTACATGTGGCCAGCATGACTAAACTGCTTCTGGTGCAATAGAACACCGTGATGGAAGCCAGAGTGCACGGAAATGCTGTTTACCTTCCCTCCACAGTGGTACCTATTTATCTACTTGCACTGGTGTGATTTCGAACTGCTAGGTTGGCAGAAGCTGGGTTAGAGCAATGGGAGCTCACCCTGTTATGCAGATTCAAACCTGCGACCTTCCGACCAGCAAGCCCAAGAGGCTAAGTGGTTTAGACCACAGCGCCCCCGTCCCTCTTTATCCTGCTTGATCAGGATAAAGGTCCATCTCAGCCAGCATTTTATTCTTACAGTGGCCAACCAGAGGTCTATGGGATGCCTAATGTTTTAAGACTGGTTTCTGTTTCAGTATGATGCAAGCACTCTTAGGAGGGTTAGCCCATAAAGGAGACATATAGATATTTATATACAGTGGTACCTCTGGTTACAAACGGGATCCGTTCCGGAGCCCTATTCGTAACCTGGAAGGTCCGCATCCTAAAGCGCCGTGTCTGCGCGCAATGCAATTCTGCGCATGCACGTGATGTCATTTTGCACGTCTGCGCATGCGTGAACCGCCGAACCCGGAAGTAACCCGTTTCAGTACTTCCGGGTTCGGCGCGTTTGTAACCCGTGACGAACGCAACATGCAGCATTTGTAACACAAGGTACAACTGTACATAAAGCTGGCATCAGCACTATTAATTACAGGTATGCTTAACCAGGATCTCCTTTAAATGCAAAATATGAAATCATAGTTTGGAGTGAGTTTCAGTCCCGATTTTGAAGAAAATTCTATGTAGTCTCGATCTGAGAGAGAGAAGGTTGATTGCTCCAGAAAGCACACAGATTGAGGATATTGAATGAGAATTTTGAAGGCCGGCTTCCAAGTTTGCCGCAAGGAACTGGCATTACTGCATGTTATCATAGCAGGTAGGGAAGCGTAAACTTCAGCTGAAAGAATGTGTGATGCCCATTAGCTTGAAAATACAATATTGCTGTCAAATATACTGGATGGCTGGTGCAATGCTCTCAAACTTCTTTGCTAATGATATGTAGAATTTTGGAAGTAGAAACATGAAGCATTCCTTGGGTATGTTATATTAAGTCGCTATCTTGAATCTTTCACTTTGATCACTGAATGTCAGGTTTTTAAAACCTGCAAAAATCACTCAACACACCGTTCCCCCTTCAATTGAATGTGGAAGGAAAGAGTTAAAGCCAAGGCCATTGTCAAGATTCTGAGCACAACCACGGTTATTTGTTTGTTTGTTTTCTTTAGAAGTAGAAATGTGATCTCTCACTGTGCAGCATTTGTGTTATATTGCCTTTCAATTCAAAACCCTTTATTCCAAAATATATGTTTAGACAACACTGATATAAAAACGAAGACTTAAGCAACCTTTCACAGATGCTCATTTCCTTGCAGCTTTATACTTATTTCTTCACTTCAGTAATACTGTTGTTACTTGTGCCTATCTTCTGGTGCTGTTGTTTTTACTGCTCTGTCTCAAGACCTGGTTCACACATAACCCAGGGACATGGTTTGCTTAAGCTATGGTTTAACAAACCATGAGTTCACCCCCAAATTATCCCACAGATGAACAAACATGCCATAGCTTGTATCTGCAAAGTTTTTTTTCTTTTCGTTTTTCTTGCCTCATGTTTTCGAAGCTTAGTAACTACCCAACAGAATAGCTAAACAAATCGTGACTAAGGAAGAGTCCTGGGTTTATTTGTAATGAAGGGCTTCAAACCTCCAGATCGTTGTTTGTTGGCAGTAAACAAGTTGGATTCAATCAGCCCCAGCCAAGTATAGTCAGGGATAATGGGAGAACCACATAATATTTCCTCTGTAGTGGCACACCATATGTATTATGGATTTTTTTCCCTTGCCTCTGCAAGCCTGGGAATCTGTTCCACTACCCATTAGACTTAAGACTTTCTCCTGCTTCAGCTACAGAGGAAATGCAGTCAAGCTGGTTTACATGCCTTTGAAAAATGTGCTTTATTGTGTTTAAGTAAGGATTAAGAGGAATGTTTGCAAGTGCACCAAACAACTGCGTGACAGGTTTCCTTTAGGAAGCAGGCTGAATTGGTTGGGTAATTGACAATATCACTGTTCTTATAACTTGCTTTCTCGTTTTAGGTGACCCATACCCCTAACAATGATGTGAGGTAAGCTCAGGACTGCAATACTTCAAGGACTGCCTCTCTCCATATGAACCTACCGTAACCCTAAGATCATCCTCTGAGGCCCTTCGTCCTATGGCTCCTCAACAAGAAGTCCAGAGGGTGGCAATATGAGAAACAGGCTTTTTCTGCATTAGCTCCCCATTTGTGCAATGCTCTCCCCAGAAGGTTCTGCTGGTGTCTTCATTATACACCATTAGGCGAAATGAAGAAGAATTTGGGACTTGATCTTGTGAAGATAAATTTGGATCCACAAAATTCCTAGTTCCACATGGAGTTTTCCTGAGAGGGGCTGAAAGTAATAATGATTGTGTAGGAGGAAAGTAATATAAATCTACTGTTTTAGGCAAAGGTGGCCCAGGGCAGATCCACAAAAGGCAAGAGGGTCTGATTGATTCATGAAGTGCATGCAATATAATCCACTTGCATCTGATATTTCATTCTGTACTTCTTACTTGTTCTGCCACATTTTCCCCATCTACCCAACACACACCTGGCTAAAAGAAATAGTGGTGTAATCAGCATAGGCTGTGCAATCTACACGGCACTGGGCAAACCATTTAAGCCAAACTTCTCCCTTCCACCAAGCTGAGGGAGAGGGAGGATTATGCAATTAAAAATTTGGGCTGGATATCAAATTTAAGCAACTGTTTCCAAAGTAAGATCAAAAGGTTAAACATAATTGTCAATTTATGCATGTGCTTTTGAGTATAATGCAAAATCACCGAGGGCAGTATCTAACGAAATGTTTTCATCATCACAAGGATTTCTACACAAAGGAATGTCTTCTCCCTCTTCTTTTCCCATGGCACCCCTGAATCTGCTCCAGATGATAAGAGGAACCCACAGAACAGATTTAAGGGTGCCCAAACATTAAAGTTGGAGGAGTTCCACTGAACAGCCAATGTCACTACCAGAAGCACATTGTTGAATATTAGATCTAGTACAGGTTGTTTTTCCAAATCCCATTTGCAACTCAGTAATAGCATATTTAATGGTTCCAAATCTAGCATAATTAATAGTTTGAAAATGGATTTGCTGCAGACATTTGTGTCAAATTAGAAAAGTGGATTGCTAGCATTAACCATGAGAGAGGATTAATGCAACTATTGGTTATATTTTGCTATTATTTACAATTTTAAGTTTTATCTTTCAATCACAGCGTATAAAAAGCACCACAACCTTCTTTTTTATGCATGCAGTTTTTTATATATCCCATGGACATCGACACAGCCAATATTATGCACACAATTGCAAACCAAGCACATAATCTTCCCTATAGGAATACTACAGATCGTTTTTAAATAATCTGTCTTGCAAGACAATGAAGCAGATTTATAGTCATCCCAGAGGCCCTCAATATTGGAGGCAGCAATACAACCACTTGATGAAGAACTTTATTGTTTTAAAGATTTATACCCTGCACCGTCAAGGCCCCTTGGCTTTCCCAAAGCATATTTTTAAGCAAGTGTCTCTGAATACAAATCTATGAAAAGGTGTTTACTAGAAGCAATGCCAAACGATGCTCAAGCTTCCATTTTCCAAGGGAGTAAAACCGAAGTTACTGATAACCTTGCCACAACATGGTACACATTAAGAAGTAAATGAATAGTTATGATTCACTTAACTATAGCTGTACATTACACAAAATGAGATGGGGTGGAATGTTAGAACTGCTTGTCTACATTGCGGCTGTGCTGTCCATCAAATATAAAGTGATTGTGTTACTGGGATATGTGCCCTAAAAGTTCAACAAATTATGGCAATGAAGACAAGTGTTTTGCAGCATCTAAAAGCAGGTACTTGCAAGTGACAGGTTTACCAAGCCCTGTTGATTTATCAAGTGCATATTTATTTGCAGGATTATTTCCATGCAAATTTTCTGTTTTCCAAACAACATTGTCTCCGTGCCAGACAACCCCAAAAGTGTGCAGCTGTGCTAAATCAAGTGTTATTTAAAACGCTTTCTATGGATGATTCATTACCCTTTCAGAACTAGGACAAGTTAAGAAGAAGAAAAGTGATATGGGGGGCGGGGATCATGGCTTTCAACTCCGGATTTTGAAGACCTTCTTTGTTTTGCCTGTCATAGGGGAAGACTTTGCCTCCAAGCAACAAGAAACTGACTCCTATAGTCACTGTTTTCCCTGAACAATGCAATAACTGCTGCCAAATGCATTTGTCTCGGATATGCCTAGAGGCTCCCAAAGAGAGAAATCCTTTGCTCTTGTATAAAGGTTTGGCAAGGAATGAAAAGTCACTAGCTGCACAGATATAAAAAAGCTGGTGGCTAAACATCTGTCAGCAAGTTTCGCGATTCACAAAACTCTTATCTTAAGGAAAGCACACCAAGTATCAATTACCTATATATACCTTAGATTTCTATGTAAAACTGATGCTGGGGGCTGGGTAGCAAGCACTAACTTCCATACTAATTTAATACCATATTATTTTTTGCACCAACACCTTTTTCTCTTTCTCTCTCGAGGCACAGACCACTAGGAGGCCTGTTCGACAACCTGTAATAGAAGGTATGAAAAAGAGTGACAGGCAAGGTGAAAAGAATAAGCTACCGGTACCTACCACTGCTTCAGCTACCGGTAGCTGAACTAATTGGAGTCTCCTATGGGACCATCCCCACAGGCTTCCTAATAACGAAACACAACTGTGCAGGAGACTGATTAACACTGAGTCTTCTAGGATTACAGAAGAGCACTCTTAGATACCACTGGAAGGATAACACTTTGCAGCCTCTGTTTAATGTTCACAGTCAATGTAATAAGGTGGCCTTCCTCCGACGTTTTGCAAGGTGCACATATGCCAACAAGGCAGGATAGGAATCTGGACACCATTAGTGCTTTAAAATGGTTTTAGTGAATGGGTGATTAATGAGCTATTAATACCTAAGGACTGAAATCCCATTGGTGACTCAGAGAAAAAAAACCCTGCAGCATGTACACATAGGCTCTCTTATTTACGAAGGAGCATGCATGTAACCTTCCTCCGACAGTAGCAACATTCCCAGTTCACAGCACTCAAGATTACGGAAAAAAAGAGGCATTTCCAAATAAAACAGTTGCACTGAACGCAGCAGGACTTGTTGCCATGTAAATACACCTAGGATCAGAACTGAAAATCATGTGGAAGCTTACACCATAGGTTAACAAGCATTCAAGGGTCTGGCTTCTGGCTTTTGCTCTAAATGGGACTTGCTTACATATTCCCTCTCTTTGCAGTCGGCCTGGGCACCTCCTCCTCCTCCTCCTGAGTTTGCACGCAGACGGATCTGGTCAGCAAAAGGAATCCAAAGCAGTGACAGTAAACTTCGAGGAGGGCTTCCCTACCCCGCCACCCCACCCTATTAATGTAAGCAACCCCACCCCCACCCCAAGTCGGAAAACACGATTACAGCCTGAAACTCAAGACGACAGAGACCAAGGCGGAGGAGGAGGAAGAGGGCGGCTCCTTCCTTCCCTCCCCGCCCAGCTCCACAGCCAGCTGCAACTTTATACTTCGCCGTCTTGCGGGCGTGTCCCCGCGGGCGGACGAAGTTCCAGCAAGGCAGGAAGGCTGTGGAGCAACAGACGACCAAAGCCGGGCAAGCGCCCGCCTCGCCCTGCCTTGCCAAGGAAGGAGCGGGTGGCGCGTGCGCCACGAAGTTTCTTTCCTCAGGCCTGAGCCAAGAAAGGAGGAGGAAGCAGCGAGAGACGGGGGCGCCGCCTGCTCCGGGGGCAAGCCGTGTCCGCCACTCACCTGCAGCCGGTCCGCTGGGAGAAAGCCGCCGCTTTCCCTTCTCAGAGGAGCGGCGGCGAGGAGCACCGGGGGCTGAAGCGCTCGCCACCTTCTCCTGCAGCCCCGGAGCAACTGCTTGGCGGCGGGCAGCATCCTCGCCACCTTCCCTCTTCCCGCTCCGGTCGCGCTGAGGGAGCCGAGGGGCGTCGGGGCGCGCAGCCGCCGTTGTCCCGGCCGCGCAAGAAGCGGCTGCTGGGCGCGCGCGGAAAGCGAGGCGCGGCGCCTGCAGCACCCGAGGAGCCCGTTGTGCGAGTGAGGCGCGAGCTCTCCGAGTGAGCAGCAGAGGGCGGGTTTAAAGGGGAAGGCGTTTCTGCCGCTCGTCGGGCTCTCCCCTCCTCCCTCCCTCACCCAGTCACATTTGTTTTTGCCGACAAAAAAAAAAGCAGCAGCAACAGCCAAAAATCAGCTCGCGAACGAAAGCGCATGAACTGCAAAGTACTTTTCTGCTCCTTGCCCGTAACCGCGCGCGAGAGACGAAGAGCGCCGCGCCCTTTGCCAGCTACGAGATGCAGGTCTCTCCCCTGCACAGCTTTCAGTAGTAGTAGCAGTAATCGATTTTATTACTCTTAGGCACAAGATGGCATGGGAGAGCGTGAAGCTCTTAGTCTCAGGGTCGTGCGTTCGAGTCCCAAATGAGGCAAAAGGTTCTTGCATTGCAGGGGGTTGGACTGGATGACCCCTCGGGGTCCCTTCCAACTCCACAATTGTATGAAAACATCACAGTTCGAATATGATGGATTGCAAGCAAAAACAAACAAACAAAAGGCCAAGAGGGGAAACATTGCAAGTGACCATACACTCATGATTGGTAGCGATAGTCAAACTCAGCTGTCAACCCTCCCTGCTGTTCCCCACTGCTATAATATGGGAATTTCCCACAAAAAAGGGAAAGGTTGACAGCTATGGTCAAACTCGCCACCCTCTCAGCAAGCGCAAATTTCACGTGCTTCTTCGTCAGTTAAGGGTTTAAATCAGTGGTCCCCAAACTGGGGCCCGGATGCGGGCCAATCGCCTTCTAAATCTGGCCCACGGACAGTCCGGGAATCAGCGTGTTTTTGCATGAGTAGAATGTGTCCTTTTATTTAAAATGCATCTCTGGGTTATTAGTGGGGCCTGTCTGGTGTTTTTACATGAGTAAAATGTGTGCTTTTATTTAAAATGCATCTCTGGGTTATTTGTGGGGCCTGTCTGGTGTTTTTACATGAGTAAAATGTGTGCTTTTATTTAAAATGCATCTCTGGGTTATTTGTGGGGCATAGGAATTCGTTCATACCCCCCCCCCAAAAAAATATAGTCCAGCCCCCTGCAAGGTCTGAGGGACAGTGGCCCAGCCCCAGCTGAAAAAGTTTGCTGACCTCTGATTTAAATGGTGATCACCATGCTTAGGTGAAAAGGCTACATCACAGCATCAGCTATGCAAAATAAATTAAATGCTTGGGAAGAGAGAAATGTTCTCTGGTGCCCACATTAACATTTATCCAGAGTCAGGGGGAGACAAGGAATATAGGAATCTGCCATATACCGAGCACAGCATTGGTCCATCTGGATCAATATTATCTTCACTTACTGGCAGTCGCTCTCCTGGGTTGCAGATTGGGATTTCTCCCAGTCCTACCTAGAAATGTCAGGGATTGAAATTGGGACTTTGTGTCAACACTCAAAAACAG
Source organism: Lacerta agilis (assembly GCF_009819535.1). NCBI lineage: Eukaryota > Metazoa > Chordata > Lepidosauria > Squamata > Lacertidae > Lacerta > Lacerta agilis. The sequence continues at coordinate 50,855,988 of NC_046320.1, forward strand.
AGCTATGGCCAGGAGTCTACAAAGTATGAGCACAAAGGACCCTGCCCCAATCGAAACAACTGCTCAACAGAAGATAACAGAAGATTGCCCCTTGAAGGGTTACTGAAGGTCCTGTGTGAGTGCCTGGAGGCGGTTGGAGGATGGATGGCAGCTAACAGATTGAGGTTGAATCCTGACAAGACAGAAGTACTGTTTTTGGGGGATGGGGCGGGTGGATGTGGGGGACTCCCTGGTTCTGAGTGGGGTAACAGTGCCCCTGAAGGACCAGGTGCGCAGCCTGGGAGTCATTTTGGACTCACAGCTGTCCATGGAGGTGCAGGTTAATTCTGTATCCAGGGCAGCTGTTTATCAACTCCATCTGGTACGCAGGCTGAGACCCTACTTGCCTGCAGACTGTCTCACCAGAGTGGTACATGCTCTAGTTATCTCCCGCTTGGACTACTGCAATGCGCTCTATGTGGGGCTACCTTTGAAGGTGAACAGGAAACTGCAATTAATCCAGAATGCGGCAGCTAGACTGGTGACTGGGAGTGGCCGCTGGGACCACATAACATCAGTCCTGAGACATCTACATTGGCTCCCAGTACGTTTCCAAGCACAATTCAAAGTGTTGGTGCTGACCTTTAAAGCCCTAAACGGCCTCGGTCCTGTATACCCGAAGGAGCGTCTCCACCCCATCATTCAGCCCAGACACTGAGATCCAGCGTCGAGGGCCTTCTGGTGGTTCCCTCACTGCGAGAAGCAAAGCTACAGGGAACCAGGCAGAGTGCCTTCTCGGTAGTGGCGCCCGCCCTGTGGAACGCCCTCCCATCAGAAGGCAAGGGAATAAACAACTACCTGACATTCAGAAAATACCTGAAGGCAGCCCTGTTTAGGGAAGTTTTTAATGTGTGATATTTTAAAGTATTTTAATATTTGTTGGAAGCCGCCCATAGTGGCTGGGGAGACCCAGCCAGATGGGCGGGGTACAAATAAATTATTATTATTATTATTATTATTATTATTATTATTATTATTATTATTATTATTATTATTATTATTATTATTATGATTATTATTACCACCACCAATTCTCCAGCACCCCAATGTCTGCAACTCCAGATATGGATCTTGGTGATGTTACCAGGTTGCCCGTTCTGAACAGTCAACAACAGAACAAACACATGGGTTGAGCCAGAGTGCATGGACCAGCCATAAAAGCGAGGAAGTTAGTGGTGTGTAGGCTCACAGAAATGGGGAAAAAGTAGGAAAACGGATTTGGGGTGGGGGGAGTTGGGCAGAAGAGACACAAATTTCTTCAGAATTGTGATACTTTTAAAATGCATGTTCCCACTTATCCGTTCAGCAAGTTAGCAACACTGCAGCCAGGGGAATCCACTAGATGACTGCTAGTCTAGCATACCTGCACATTTAGAAGCCACCAAGGGGACAGTTCCCCAAGAATTAACCCCAAAACCTCATTCTGGGGCCATAATCTTGACAACTGGCAACCATACCTGCTAGGGTTGTTCAACGAATTACAAGATAAGGTAAGTGAAATGCTTCCAAAAGCTGCTGTATGAATGCTAATTTTTGTAAGGATTATTCCGTTTCTGCTAGTGAGTGATGGGTATGATGCAAGGCTCATGGGTACTGTAAATTTAATCTGCCATGATTGCAGATTCACCAGGCACAGAACAGTCTGGAATTTATATCATATGTATAAACGTTAGAAGCTTGCCTTGAAAACAAAACAAAAAAAGATTGAACTAAAAACAACATTCTTCAACCCCTTCATATCACCGCCACATACAATTTTTCTCATCTGTTCAATTCAAATTACAAATTAAAACAAACTCATCTGATTCATGACAAACTTGTGTCTATTTTTTCAATCTCGCTGCCAGACTTTGGGATCATTCTAATATAGAAAGCATTATCGCTGTATTGCTTTTTCCACCAGCCAGAGGTTTTTGAACATTAATAGCCCACACACTGTTTCATGACATTTCTCTTTCCAGAGCATGCTGAGTCCAGCTTGCAGCAAAAGGCATATCACATGACTTGTGCACAAATTAATACAGGAAGTTAGGCAGATGTGCTCTCCGCCCCCTCCAACTTCTGCTTTGTCTGCCATCACTTCCAGTCAACAGCCAGGATGTGATAAATTGTGGAGACAACACAGAAAACAGACAATAAAGCATTCAAGGCAGTTCAATACCTTACAATAAGCATTCCCTTCGTATTTTGCACTGATTAACATCCAACACCACAACCTTAGTGATCAAAAACTATGGGTTGGATTCAGTGTACATACTGCATTGGAGTAGGCCCATTGAAATCAATGGACATGACTAAATTAGGGTCATCACTTTCAATGGGTCTACTATTGAGTTAAGCTTAGTTAAATACAACCTGATAATAGCAGCTTTACTGTACATTTTAAGCCAAAGTTTAATTTAAAATAGGTTGAATCTAATGGATTCAGTTATTAAAAATAAACATTTAGCAACTTGTCTAAGCAATATACTTGAACCCACTTGCCTGGGAGTAATAGCTACTAAACATATTGGGACACATGTAAGCATAGGATTGAGTTATTACATAATAATCTATGTTTGAAAATTATTGAGAGCCTATGTAATGTAAGCTTTTGGGGCCCATGAGCACATGTGAAACTTTGAAAAGACAATGTAAGCACAAAATAGGTTCCGTGGGGACATAACCTGTCAGGTCGGGTAAATTTTTTATGGAGGTTCCTTTGTGCCCGTAATCAAAGCTTACTTGGGTGTCTTGACTTTCAGTAAAAAATTACAGATCTGACATTCCCAGCACTCCATGGCATAAAACCATCAATTTATGGGGGAATCCCTTGAAAAAAACCATGTTGTTGTGCTATGACGGTTCTGTAAAGTGCCAAGTTCCTGATTATGTTGGTTCAGTCCATGTCATCTGCATTTTGATGGTGGTTTGAGGAGGAATGCATGTAAAAAAGCCCATAACGGTTTGCTTTTCTCACATTTGTATGCATGCACACACCTTCTGTCAACCTGCACCCCCATCTCTTACTGTTCTGCCCTCTCTGGTTTCTCTACTCCTCTGATACCAATCTGAATCTCATGCAACCTCACTTTCTAAGATTAACTGCATAGAAAACCAGACTACAGCTTCATTTCATTGCATAGTGTTTGCACTGCACTAAATCCATCGCTGAAATCGTATTGAGCCATTTAAAATATAGTTCTTGCCAGAGAAGCAATAACGCTTAAGCGTCCTGGCAGGAATATCAACATTTACAAAATGCCTCCCGAACTCACTCATGCAGTATCTCACAGTTGCTCTTTGTACAGAGACAGTATTAGCAGGTAATAATACTCACACAAGATTTAAGGATTACAAGAAGATTATGCACATGAAGCGCTCTGAACACTCAAAAACCTTATGCAAATACAGAAGCATAAACCTGAGACACTTTGGTGTTTGCAAACATCAAGGATCAAGCAGGTAGAAGACTGATTAAAAAATAAACAGGGACACTGGTGCTATATTTCAGAACAATTTGTCAGTTTCCCAACAATATAAAACAAACATTCAGTGTGTCCTTTTTAGCTGGGTCAGCTTGTAGTAGACGTCAATCACAGCTGGGCTTCTCATGTGTTGTGCTTATCAGTCATCTAGAGTATAAAACTAGTTTTGAGATGTGATCAAGGCTGTTCTTTGAGAACTTCAGAACTTTACTGCAGCCTAACAAAAGTAATATTAGAACTAGTGACTGTGGCCAAAGAAGCACTGCATGAGGGGAAATAAGGCAGCTACTTACTCCCAGGGAAGTCCCACTGAACTCACTTCTAGGTATACACACACAGTGTTGTGTTATAAAGGAACACAAAATCAACCATGTTTCATTTTATCTTTGGACAATTAAATTTTTTTTTTTATAATAGGAATTCTACTGATTTCTTCTAACAGTGCAGGGCAAACTCCTATGTTCTCACCCTTCACAAGTTGCTCTGGCAGGCTGGGGAGCTCTTTGAAGGTGATATTAAGGCTGCAGAGGGAAGGGGGGAATCGGCAAAAATCATGTCCTAACTTCCTCCTGTGCAAATATCTGCCAAAATCCCATCTGTGAACAGAAAAAGCTCTTCCATTCATTGAACAACTCTGCATCTGTTCTTAGATATTTCCCAAGCAATAGGCAACAGGAACCTTACTCAAAGCAAAAACATCTCCAAAAACATTTCAGCATTTTTATATACAAAATATAGAATAATAGAGCTTAAGTAATGGTTTTACAGATCATTTACCATACATCATGGCTTTGGATGTTTTGGGCTTATCAGCACTAAGCTCCACAAGCAACATTTTATTTCAAATTAATTGTTAAGATCACACTACTACATCTGAAACATTTATGGCTGCATATGACATATATTATCAGCTAATTTCTTTACCAAAATAAATTTGACTCATTTTATCCCCGCCCCCTGGTCAAGTATGGGAAACACTAACTTTAAAATGTTAGGTGACGGCTTATTGCTGCAATAAACATTCTTGGACTTAAATGTGCCATAAACAAAGTTGAACAAGCAGGTGATTTTTCATCTATGAAATCCTTTGACATGCTTTTTCAAACTTAAGGAAAATGTAGCCACAAGTATTTATCCATAAAATAAAAAGGTGCAAAGATAAAATAACAACACAAATTTTGTTGCATACACAACTTGTGCACAGATGAAAAGTATACTGCGACACAGGTATGTATTAATGAGTGCATTAGTGTATTTGTCATCTTTTAAAAAAAGAAATGCATTGCTTTGAAAAATTATAATGTGACATTACTATTACATGAAAAATTAAAGAAAACCAAATTTGTGATGCAGCAGCCCAAACAGACATCTCTCTCCATATGTGCATAAGAGCTGAAGTAAAAAATACACCAAGATAAATGTGTGTCTGTACTTGGATTATGTGTTGAAGAAACGCCCAGCTTAAAGTGAAATATAAATTTTCTTTAATGTCTCATGGTGGCAAGAGAAAATAAAGGATCCAGAACCACAATTGTTGCAGAGTACATAAAGTAAACCAGTTAAAAGACACTATCAAATGCCAGACAGTGTCACAAGCCAGCTATATCCTTTACACAATCCAAATTCAGCCATATTTCCACTTACCCTTTCCCCAGAATTCTATACAATAAAGTAGTAAACATTCTCTCTTTAATACAGCAAGCGAAATTCAATATTAGTGTCTAAAATTTAGTAATCATGTAGATATAAAAACACATGATCAAGCAAAATACTTTTAATTAGCTGATCATAAATAAATCCACATAAAAGGATTAAATGGATTACAAAGTTGCATTTTTTCTATGTGGATTCAGATTTAATATGCATTAGTCATCTTTATTCTTTAACTGAGATAGTGATTTGTCATCAAATCACAAACACTGCAGCACGCTAACCAATTCATAGTCTGTAGTTACATTTTTACAACTTCTTTACAAATGTTAATACTTCTGTACACTATATATATTTCATTTCTACAGTTCATGTATGCTGTATTGAAATTCTACAGTCTTCACAGAGAAAATGGTGAAGTCTTCAAATACGAATTTTCTCTTACAAATTCATATAAACAGCATGGAGCACTGCACTTTGGCATCTCTGCTGGAGATAATCTGGCTACCATAGTAAATATGAAGGGGGGGGGGAAGCTCTCCAATTTTAGATTTCATTAAGAAATACTATTCCACATCGCTATGTAAGTTCACCAGCTTGAAACAGAAGCACCATATCGTTGCACTATTGAAAACGCATACAAACCAACTTAAAAACATAGTACTAAAACTGCATCATAGCCATCATTTTTATACTGAAGCAAAACCATAAAATTCCTTTGGAAATGTGTACTCTGTCCTCTTAGCTGAAAAGCTTTAGATATGGATGCTGAAGAACCCATGTCTGTTTATCATTTCCAGTGTACTTCTTTCACAGCTGACATTTGCATAAGTCCAGAAATTTTTTTATTATTATTTCAGTTTCTTCCTTCTCACTTACAAATTTGTTGTTGAATGTGAAGCAAAAATTCATAGTAAGAGAATGCTGCCTCTGTTTTGTCTTCCACTAAATGTTGAAGAAAATCTGCCTTTGTAGGGCTTTCATCTCTGAAACAGAAAAAACAACAACCCACCTTGTATTTGTTTCTTCCAACATTTGTACATGACTTATGGCCCTTTAATTCACAATTCTAAGTGCTCACGTGGAGCATAGGGAGCCGATAACAGCAACCACTACCCAGTCTGGTGCAAAGCTGAATTCCTGGAAGGAATCAGCACAGCCAATACAATATTCCAAGTGTCATCCAGTCAGCTCTCAGTAGTAGAAGTCAGAAGAGCCAATTCTTTCAGTATTAGATTATGAGTCAGTAATATTGTAGTTACATACCAATCTGGCACTTAATCCCAGCCGAATACAGAAGGGACAGCAGGCCAATCATTCTATATGCCCTATATTAGGGGTGAGACTAGACAGGGATAAGAGCACAAAGATGCCCCCATTTCCATAAGCAAACTTCCCTACACCTAACACTGCACCTCATGTTTCTTCCTGTAGCTATTGGAATTACAGAACTATCATCACCTCTATTTTTTGCTAAACACGTGCTGTTCTTGTTAACTCTGAGAAACATGCCTAAATAGGTACCAAGTGTCAAGCCCAGATTAAAAGGCAGCCTTGCCCACTCCACTCTCATCTGATGATTTTAGGCCAGGAATGAGGAATCTGTGGCCCTTCAGATATTGTTGAACTACCACTCTGGAGCAGAGTCCCTAAGGCGGTTGGATGGCACCTTGTATGCCTCCTTCTGGCTACTCCTGCTGCCAAGCTGGTGCTAAACATATTGCTCTGCCTTTCCTTGGGCCACATCAGTGAGGCTGAGGGGGTGTGTGTGTTTTGTCATCTGGGCAGTTCAGGACCTCCATACATACAGCCCAGGCTTGTGCCCCAGATAGGTTTCTTTGGTGATGCTAATGCAGCAAAAACAATGTGGGAAGCAGCAGTTACAAGTTACTGGTCTATGTAGCTATAGGAGGCACTGTGATTCTCCAGCAGTTTGACTTCACTCCCGGAAGCGCACTCCATTCTCTCTTGAGATAGATGGATGCCAACAACTACAGCCATCCCTGGCCATTGGCCATGTGGGCTGGGACAGATGGCCCAGCCATGGAGCTAGAATCCGACAACTTCTGAACGGTTTTTACAAACTCTTTCTAGAAAAACCTCGCGATTTCCCCACTCCTGGCCCCGGCCGACACTAAGTATCAGTTCTCCATCCTTCTCTAAATCAAATTTATGACATTATTATGCACTGATTAGTATCTGTGAGTACTTGGCAAGATTCATGTTTTTCTCCAATCAACGGAATATTAGATTGCTATGTGCATTTAGGCACACACACACACTGGACCAGTAGAATCCAGTGGAGATAGGTATTATTTTATAACAAGATATAATTAGCACAACATGTCTATTAAGAAGAAACAAAGAGCTGTTGTGTATTAAAATATTATTGCAGTCAGCCAAGGATCAATCTGCTAATAAAGTAAGTGGATACTTACTTTATTACTTGAAGTACTGGGCTTAGAGATTTACTTTCCTTAAGCCAGGATATGAAGGACCTGGTTCGCTCTGAAGAAAGGGTATCTAATTCAGGAAGCTGTGTCTAGAAGAATTAAAATATTATTTATTATATTTAATTCAATGGCACGATTATGTTAAAGTTCAATTAAACACCAATGATGTGTTGCATAATTCAGAAATTAAAAAAAAACATAAGAACAATTGAATTCTTTATTTATTCCATTATCTATTTTTATTCTGTATGTTTATTTATATCCTGCCTCTCTCAAGGCAGACTAAAATGCTAATAATACAAAATGAAACTAGATAACTGTTTTGTGAGAAGGACTGGGAGCAGGGAATAAAGTGTATTGCTTATACCTCATGTTTATAAACACTGAATTTGTATAAGGAGATACACAGAAGCCACTTTAAGGAACAACAGAAATGTTTAAATGCCTTTCCTTCAAGCAATGATGTGCTTAAGAAATAATCTGTTGCTACAAAAAAGCTCCTTAAACAAACAAAAAATAAAAATGTTATGGCATGATCCACTGCTTACTGTGTAGGACAAAGTTACATAGGTGCAAGATATGCTCTAAACTGGGGAGTCCCCCAAAGGGCAGAGGAAGGAACAGTCATTGGACTGGCATACCTTGACCACCCCATATCAAACCACAGCAAGACTCATGCCTTGAATCAGGGCTGGCCCAATACATTATGGTGCCTGAGGCAAGCCAGAAAATGATGCCCCCTGGGAATCCAGCTTAAGGTTATCAATTCCAAAACAAGACTATAGGGGCAGAAGCGAAACTTTTCTAAGCCCCACAGCTGGTCTATCACAAGAAAGGGGTGCTCAACACCTTGTGGATCAAATGAACAGACTGCATTGCAGAAAAGGAAATCTAATCTCAATTTCAACATTAACGTAAGAATGTGTAGCTCCCTTTTGGGTATTATTATTTTTGTATAAATATTACAAATAAAATTATTTATAAATGATTATTTTTTGAAAATTAACCCTCACCAGTTTCTGAGGAACAGCTGAATAATTAGGGCATCCGAGGACATCTTTTATGAAGTTACTAGCACAATTTCTTCCAATCCAAAGGTACAATATCTAAAAGTACAATGTTATTAAAGTAAACACATCTGGTTAATGAACCAAGATTCTCTCAAGAATGAAATTGCTTTTTAAACAATGCACACTGCGACAATTTACATAATGAGGATGTGCTTGCAGATAAACATGGCAGTTTTCTTATTAGAAACTAAGTTTATAGCCCCTTTAAAAAATGATAATGCAACATTTTATAAAACAATCTAAAATTACTGTGCAACGAAGGGTGGGATACAAATTAAGTAAGATAGTGACTAAATCATATACTGGGTGCAATCAAAAAGATACAAGGTTACATATAAGTAACAGAATAGAGCCCTATCTGTGCAACTTACTGAGCCACTGTCCATAAGGAAAGCACCTTCCCTTGTCAACTTCTCTGCAGACAGCCGCTGAAGAGGGGGCTGAGGTACAACTCTATCGTTGACATGTATAGCACCCTACAAGGAGGTGAAAATAAAATTTACATCAAAATGGATATAAAATTCAGTAGCACTACAACAATAATTCAACAGTTAGGAGCTGGGCACATGCACTCACAACATAAATCACAACGCAACACAATAAATGAGGAAACTGAAGTTGAAGTTATAGTTCATGTAACGGCTTTAAAGTTAGAATCCAGCATTTAAACTGAGTTGGAAAATGGATCAGTAAAATGGTGCAGCTCTCTGTCAAGATATTTATATGAATAACCCCAGTAAGAAAACTAACTGCTATACTGTGAATCAAATTTTCCTAGTTATTGTCAATAGAGGTGTCTAATCAGAACATTCCCAGAACCTATAAAACAGCAGACAGGTTATCTCTGTCCAGAAGCAATAAAAATTGTAACATACCTCATCAGTAAGCCTGTCTATCCTATATAGATTAGGATAGATCATCTTCATCAAGCCAACCAGAGGCTGACTTTTTATTTGGCACATAGCATATACACGATCATCCAAGCGTGTACTTGTACCAGTTCTAAATGCTTTCTATAAAACAAAAAAATAAAGTTATCATTTAACAACAAACTTCATTATTTTATTTATCAGATGAATATTGTAGCTAAGTTTGGGGCGGGGGACAGGTCTGGGGAATGGCTAGTAGACTTTTTGATTCCACCACTCCTTGAATGGCAGCTACCACCTCAATCATACCAAAAATATGAAAGGACCCTAAGTTTCAAAAGAGGTTTGTCTGGGGCATGGTGCCTTCTGTTTTAGAAACACACAGCCAGCCTTCCTCTGGGTGTATGGAACTAGTTGTGCAGTCACTAGGTGACTAGATTTTAAAGAAACCAAACAAAACTAGAGCTAACAGCAACTTTTCAAAAACAGTTAATTCCATCCCTTTCTTACAAATGCCTCTTATGACAAAACAAGTGTTACAGACTATCTATAAGTACTCAGCTTTAAAAACAGACATAGTTCAGATGTGCAACTTTCTCCATAATTACATCTTTACAAGTTCTTTTAAGCAACCTGGCATCTAGGCTCTTTACACTATACAGTGCCCCCCACAAATTTAAGCCGCACATTAAAAATAAGAAGGTAGAAGGTAGACTTTTAAACTATGCATTTTCATATAATTCACCAATGTTTCTGTAACTAAATCAAAGTTTCAAAATTGCCTGACGTCAGTAACAATTGCTATTCATATGAAGTACCTGCTTGAAGAGAGCCAAAACATACAGAGGAAACAGCCTGAGGGAATTTGGAGCAATTAAAGCAGATTGCTGGAGATTTGATGCAGTTGACATATATGCAGACAGTGAATCTACCACTGCATTCACTAAGGCATCTCTTGCATCTGACAGACTTGAAGAAACTGATCGATCAACAGCTATGGAAGCGAAGCAGCAGTAAATAATTATGAAAGGAACCGTATTAAAAAAGGGAAACAAACAGCATACCACTCCAGACATTAATACTGGCCAGTACGTTCTCATTTCTCTAAACAACCTTGAAAGTACTTAACATCCCAGCAAATCAAGAGTACTACTTTGACAAAACCTTCAGTTTGCACAAAATTTTACAAGACAGGATAAAAAGGGCTCTCGTTTCTGTTACCTGTGTGGATAATGAACTTTGAAACTGGGAAACGAGAACACCTGATAATTCTGAGGTTTCCCATCCGATAACTTGGTTTTAGATTTTATTGGTTTGTATAAATCATTTAATAAAATAACAGTTTAGCAACTTCTGCTCTTACTAGAGCTATTTGCTACACAGAAGAGGGCATCCTTTTTCATCTTAAGGGCTGCATTCTTTCATGGACATTTCAAGGGTTGTGTGTCAGTGGAGCCAGACCCACATACACATTCTGACCACACAAATCCATCACTTTACTCCCCATTGCATTAATATGCTTTTTGGGAGGAAGGAGAAGTATCATAGCATGGGGAAACAAAAGTTAATCCTTTGCTCTTCATGCATCAAGTCCCCAAATCATCCCTGTACTGCTTAGGAGTTTTTTTGTGGGGAGGGGGGCATTGGGAATCACAGAGCAAAGGGTTAATCCCCAAGTGCCACATGAGAGGAGAGATCTGAAGGAAGGGGAACTGCAGGCCAGATCTAAAGATCTCGCAGCCTGCCGGTTCCCCACGCCTACCTTGCAAGCATCCACACTGCATTTCTATCTTTCCAACTGTACTAAACACACAATTTTTTGCTTTCTACTAATTACAGGTAATAGAGGGGCAAAATGACTTTGGAGGAATGGAAAATCCTCTGAATGCTAATTCTCAACTCACCCATATTAGCTAAGAGGCATATAACTGCTTGTACATCTGCTCCAGCATAAACATCTGTCAGTGAAGTCACCACAGGCAAACAAAGCGTATGCACTCTGATTCTCCGTTCACCTGCATTAGAACAGAACAGAACAATACTTAAGCTTTTTATCCAAATCTATTGCTAAAACCACTTTCATATGTCGTCCCCCCCCCTTTTTTGGCCAAAACCACCGATCATCTTATTTTGTTCTTTGTGGGTTGTTGTTTCTTACATTTATGTTGAGAAGAGACATCATAGGTGAAGTTACCTTTGCTGGAAGTATACAAAAGTGCAGTCTGAAAACAAACTAAAGATGTGTCTGAGAGGCTTTCCTCAATGGACATCTGTACTGCAAATCCAGCATCAGGATTGACGTTGGCAAGTGACAGCAAATCAGTAGATCGCACAAAGAAGTTACCATGGAAGGTGTGAATTGAAAGACCTAAAAAAAATGGTAATGTTTAAGTTAAAATGGCAAGGTTTTATTTTTTTTTTTAAAAAAAGCATAGTTAACAGTTCAACCCTAAGCATAATTAATCAGAAGTCCTGTCATGCTTAATTGGGCTTATTCCCTAAGTGTGCATGTTTAGGATTACAGCCCAAGTTTTTTAAAAATTAGACCTATGGCTATTTGTACACTAGTGACAGGAAACACCAAGTCTGGCACCCTGAGCAAGGCCTCCTCTGGGCCTCCAAATCCCTCCCTGCTGGATCTTCCCAAATCAATTTTGCCAGAGGAAAGGGCAGGAATGGGCAGGAACAAGCCTCTAGCTACCTAATACCACCTCAGTCAAGAACTGACGGGGGAAAGGCTGAGAGAGGCGGCCACTGCAGCAACCACTGCCACCTTTGTTTCCTCAGAATCCCTCTGGGACCATATACTGGGGACAAGGGCCTAGGCTACAGTACAATTTATATGCTAGAACAGGGTTGGAAACCTCAGGCCCAGGGGCAAAATGCAGCCCCTCCAGGTCTCTCTACCTTCATACTCTACACCCAGGGTGGCCAACTCCCAAGAGACTGTGATCTACTTACACAGTTAAAAACTGGCAGTGATCAACCCCCTTTGGGGGGGTTCAGGTCAAAGTTGTTGAGCTTTTGGGGGAGGAGGAAAACCCCGTTTTTTAGGCATTCGGGTCAAAGTTGTTGTTGAGCTTTTTTTTAGGGAGAAGGAAATTAATGGTTTTTTTGGGGTGCAGGGCAAATTAATGAGCTTTTTTCGGGGAGCCAAAGTTGTTGAGCTTCTTTGGGGGAGCCAGTGATCTACCACAGGGGTCCAGTGATCTACTGGTAGATCACGATCTACCTGTTGGACGTGCCTGCTCTACACTTCGTAGGCAACGCTCCCTCCCCAAACTACACCCATTGAAGGCCTTGCTTTGCACTCTCAAGTGTTTTTGCTTGGCTGGAACATGTTCCTGAACTGTCATCATGCCTCTTGCTTTCCTGGAAGGTGACATGTGTTCATGTGTAGAAGCCTCTTACTTTTCAATGGTTGGAATGTAAGCAACTATGCCAACGTTAGAGTCAGATATGTTGCTCTGCACACTTTTTATCTGGCCTAGTCAACACCAACATGGAGACATGTGGGGCCAACATTCTCTTGTCCCCACAAGAGAATGCAGCCCTTGCGCATGACTTCCCCCCATTAGATACTTATCATATTCTATTTCCTGTAATTTTGTAGTGGAGAAATTTTATTCATGGATTCATGAAGGACACACAGTCCTCAAAGTACAGAGAACATTTCTCCTTTTTGTTTTCTACGTTGTTGCTACTCCAGTGCTAGAATCACCCTCCCAAAAAGGACTCCTCTGATGACATGCCATGCATCATTTTCTACAAGTGTGTGTACCATTTTTGCCCTAGCCACACTTTTTGAATGACATACATTCATGTTTGGTTGGAGTTGCTGAAAGAAGGACGATAGCTCTTTTGGTAGAAGGGAAGGAGAAACCATTGTCTCAAACAAATCCTACCATTTTCACCAATATTGGGTGCATTTAATAATAAACCAGAACCACACCATACCTTTCGTACATCTTATTCTCATGACTGCTTCAAATCCAATTTTCCGTGTGAGGTACCTTTTAAGGTCTTTTTGCAATTTGTCTGCTTGCATAGGGTTGTGGGTATGATGGAAAGATGGGTAATAATAGATGCATCCAGCAGAATATTTGGACATGCAAGCTTTTGGCAAGGATGAAAAAAAGAGATCGTTATTATTCATTCACTAACAGATGCAATGCAGAGAACAGACCCTGAGCTGATGAAGCTGTTTAAACAATGGCAAGATAAGCATCTAGTGTTTCACTTAGCAATCTTGCAGTTATACTCTGAAATAACTGTAGTTGCCTGACAGTCTTCAAAGGCATACTTCAAAGTGAATAATACCAGTCTAGTCTAAAAATTACCAGAGGGTAACTGCTATTACACCAAGTATATATATATATATATATATATATATATATATATATATATATATATGAGTTTTTTAAATCTAATTTGAATTTATAGAGCTTCTGGAAAGCCAGTAAAAACAGATAATGAAAGAAATTAGTGTATTTTCTTAGAAGATTGCCAGGCCAGCCAAATAATATATAAAAAGAATGGCATCTGCCAGCTGAGGTGGTAGATGAGCCTCTTAATCTTAGGGCTATGGGATTGAGCCCCACGTTGGGTGAAAGATTCCTGCATTGCAGGGGGTTGGACTAGATGATCCTCATGGTCCCTTCAACTCTATGATTCTATGTTTCATGATTCTAAGCTTTTCAGAAATTACCTTCACCTTCAAGCAATTTTCCATTTTTAAAAGCAAGTTACATATGATACATAGTGTCTTTAGAAACAATGCCAGGTTATACTTGTATAGTGCCCTAAGTTTAGACTAAGGCAGAGATCCTAAAAATGCTTATTTTTTACTGAATTATAGAAGTGTCACTGAAATAAATAATTTACTACTGCAGCACAGAATATTAAGGAAGCAACAAGACAAGTGGGGCAAGAAAGTACAAGTGAGCAGAGCTCTTTCCTAAGGAGTCAGTATGTTTGCTAAATACATGTTTTAAAAAACAAGTCAACTATGCACTGGTTCACATTGCTGGTTGCCCCCATACAATCACTCCAGAAGTATGCAGAGCCACTAACAGCCTCAGAGCCTCCCAGTGTTTGCACAGTAGTAGAGTTGCATTAATCAGCTCTGCTGGGGTACGAGTGTGTGTTGTGCATGTGGCCCATGCAATTTGCATGACTGCAGTGGCCCTGCTACCATTTTCTGCACATTTTCTGAAGAATGATATCAGCTCCCATATAGGGGCATCAACTGGTACAACCTTTACACAAGGCTGACAGGATATGAGCTTGTTGGCAATCCTGTATGCTCCAAATAGATAGTTTCATGAACCAACCAACAAGAGTACATAATTTCATGATGGAAATATCTCCGTTTTACAGTTCAGTCAGTCAGTCAGTCATTCGGTTAGTTAGTACCTTGACATATTCCAAATTGTGACATGAAATATTAAAAACCTTTAAAAATTTCCATCTAAGCAAATAGTATTTTTGAGCTTTAGAATTTTCCTTGGCAATTTTAACTGAACATAAAAATTGTTCTCTCAACACATGCTAATTATGAAGTAGCTCTGCAAGTTAAAAGCTCTTACCAAGAGAAGCCAAATCAGAATATTGTGAGCTTAAAAGGAACAAATCCACAGCTGTTTGCTGTCCTGAACAATCCAGTGCCAACTTTTTATAAAAATCTGTTGCTGGACCAAGATGCTGAACAACCTAGGATACAAAGAAAAAAATAAGGTTGGGAGTGCAATGCAAACAAGTACATTTTTTTTTAATGCAAATAAAATTCAAACTGCTTGTAATACGTAACATTTGGAAGGCCACAGATTCCCCAGCCAACCTTGTCAAGTACCTGTTGCCCAAACTATACCATGACAAATCAGGTACTCTTATTTTTATAACCCATTCTATAATCCAAAGATTTTCAGGGTGGCACACAACATGAAAATACATTATAAAAACAATTCCCCTCCCCCAAAAACCAACCACCACAGAAGCTTGTTAGATCCATAATAACTACAGAGTCCAAAGTACCTTTGTGTTTGATCTTTGATTGGGATCTTCCCTGGACTGCAAACGTCCTGTGCCCAACGATGGTAACTGTGTCTGAAACACCGATATGCGCCCGCCCGTTGGAGACATCAATTTAAAGGCAGCTTGAAGGGCTGGGCCTAATGCACTGTGCGTTTCTCTTGTGTTAGTGAACATATTTGGTAGTGCATTTAGCAAGTCTTTAATTAGCTGTAAAAAAATTGTTAAAGTGTTAGAAAATATTTTGCTTTTATTTTTAAGGAGTGGCAAGAATGCTGAAGTGCCACCACTAGCCAGTGAAAAATCTTATTTGGCCACCTCTCTATGGATTCCAGGATTCCCAGCAGGCATTTTGTGCATACCCTGAAGCTTAGAGATCTTTGAAATATTAAGTTGTGTATAAATTCATTTCAATAAATCTTTGAAACCACTGGGATTAAACACCTGGTCGTTCTAAAAACGAAAGGCAAGATTCTCAGGAAGCTGAAATGATTCTTTACCCAGTCACATTCTTTCGCGTAAATGGAGCCTATAAACAACACTACCCTTTTATCTAAAACCTCCTTGGTATCATGGACATAAAGGCTATTCAGTTCTTCCCCACTGGCTGTCCTCTTTCTCTGCTGTCCACATAGCAGTCACGTCTCTCTTTTTTTTTTTTTTGAAAAGGACTGCCGCTATGCAATTTTCATTGGTCACCACCAGCTTCCATCTCAGTATGACATATCTAGATTGCTTTCCTCTCACGCTGGCCTCTGTTGTTGTCCTACATGGAACCTTGATTTTAAAGTCCAGCTCAAAGGACAGTAGAGACCTTGGCTTGTCTGCTCAGCCTTTCCTTGTTCTTCTGAATCACAATGTGTCATAGGAGGCAAAACAAAAGCAGAAGAAGAAATTCTAAGGTGGGAGAAGGACTGGAAATGCTGTAGGCCTGCTGTGATTTAAGAATCAGATTTAACATCCCCGTTCTAAAGTTTAATAAAGGACAGAGCAGTCAGAAAGAATTATCTTCACTTTTAAGATTTCATCCTTCTATGAATTATTCGTCTTACCTCCTTACTTTCATGCAGATTAACAAGTAAGCTATCAGGTGTTGGCAGGAAAATATCTATAAGAAAACATATATTGGTATTATAGTTTTATGTTATGTACTTAAAAGATACAGCATAGCTAGGGTGCAAAGAGCTGCAGCAATATAAGTTAAAAACACTTCTGTACATGCACAAGGACTTAGCCAATCTTCCTTTCTAGTTGTAGCCCTTCATGTTGTTACTAATGGTCCCTGACAGTGTGTCAAATACACACCAACCTGCCCTCATTTTGTCTTGCAGGAATGAATTCTAGGCAGATATTATTGGCCAATACTATTATACTTAACATAGCACTATTATATTCCCTTTTCCACATCATTATTTTTTAATTTTTTGTTACTTTCAATAAAATGCCTGTTAAATATGGTCTCCTCTCCTTGAATCACTCTATCTCATACTCATTTTCTGAGACAATTAACCTTCTTACCATCAATTTCTGACACAATTAGCATCTGAGGCTGTGATAATCCTTCTTGCAAATTGTAGAAGTGAACAGTGCTGTCAAACGTTATGAAGCCTATTCTTGTTCTTGAATCTCCAGGCAACCTTAAGATTAAAAAGAAAAATGACCCTGATGCATTGGTTTAGCACAGATATATATTGCTGTGCCTTTAACTTGTTCTAATGTTAGAAAAAAATTGTTCAAGAGACAGCCTTCAATGCTTGAAGACAACATATGCCCCAAATACATACAGCCCAGTGCAGCTCTGTATTTAACCCACAGGGCTTAGTAACAACTTTCTCAAATATGTATAGTTTATTATTGAAATGAATGGGGGGGAGGAGATGACTGGATACAAGATGTTCATGCTCCCATGGTTTGGCTCTGCTTAATCATGGGACTATTACACTACAAGATAAGAAGAGCCTGCTGGATCAGGCCAATGGCTCAGCTAGTCCAGCATCCTGTTTTCACATTGGCCAGACAGATGCCTGTGAGAAAGCAGCAAGCAGTATTTGAGCACCAGAACACACACCCCTCCTGTGGTTTATGAAGCACTGTTGTCATGTAATCAAAGCAGCACCACATTGGCAATTATTTTAATGGCTGCTGTATCCCAACCATAAACATACTCAACAAAAAAACCCAAAAAGGCTCTTACTTGTCTAAGTTTTCAAGTAGAGACTGGCACACAATTGACAAGTATCCAGCTTCTATTGCATTGTGGGATACATCCAACACAAACAAATACACTGCGGGCTGAGGAGGACGAAGCTGTAAATTAAAATTGAAGTTTAGACTTTAAGCTTACCCACAAAATCCTTTATATTCTATTTGTAATCATGAATAGTTTTGATATCGCATGTTCCTATGAGCCCCACTTTTTACATCTGCATAGACCCTTTGAAAAGAGGATAAGGGGGCTGAACTGAAAACAGCAGAAGTGAATTTTAAATTCAAAACCCTCCATTCCCGAAGTTTTACGAATATTTATTTTAACCAATATTTTGTTCCAGATATACTTACCATGTAGTCTGAGGAAGCAATGAATTCCACTGTAGAGTTTTGAACTTCTGGCCGTTTGTGCGGCTCTCCATAGGACCGTGTCACAGGATTATACATAAATTCTTCAGGAACTAAATGATTATAAAATTAATATATTAAAAATACTAAACTTGGTAACACCATTCAAATAAACTCTAAGGCAGCAGGCCCCACTTGCCAAGGAACAATAGGGATTTTCCACACCACTTGCCAGTCTGCAAAGGGAAAATGTCCATCTGCAGGCATAGTCTGAACCCAGGCCCACACCACCAAATGAAGAACATTAAAGGGTTTTGTTGTCAGTACCCATCAACTGACTGGCACTCACAGAAAGCTAATCTGAAGTATATGGTCTGACATAACAATGATGTCAGGTTATTGACAGGTGGCCCACAGGAGTTGGTTGAGATAAGGATTCAGCCCATCGCCTGAAAAAATATCCTACCCCTGCCCTAAGGGGACTGTGTCACCCTATGTTTTGAGAGCTGCTTGCCATGCAAGGGCCGGGGGTGGTTTGCTTTCACAAAGGAAGTGCTGTAGATCATCATTCATTCCTTTAGATTGTGGCATTTTTATTAATATTCACCATCATTAACTCTGTAGCACAGGTTACATTTCCATCTCCTTTGGTCAATAAAAGAAACAAAAGGGTTGATGTATGTTCTGCATGATCTACATCTCACAATGGTGTTCGATGTTATCACGGGCAATTGCTGAGGAATAAAGAACATTTTAAAAATGTCAGTTTGAAGAAGTGTTTCATAATATTTTTCTACCCCTAAACAACAAATTCAGGTTTTCTATTTTATTAAATTTTGATAATTAAAATTAAGGCTAGAAGAATTCCATTATTAATGACCAGGGTATAGGCTACAATTAAATTCACTTATTTCTAAGTGAGCTTTGCTGAAATCTGTGCCAATTGCACATAAGTAAATTTTGTTAAAAGTGGTATACATGGAAAACGGTAATTATCTATTGTAAATATTCTCTCTCAATTCCAGTGTTGTGTTTGGGTTTCAAGACAACTGATTCATAATTATTTACTTCAACTACAGCTTTAAAATATGAAAGATGTTTTTTAATATATTCAAGTTTGGCTAAATAAAAATTCTGGGAATAAAAAGTCATTTTACCGTCAGATCTCTGAAGGGATGTAGAAGCAATCCCAAAGGAAGTTTTGCTTTGTTTAGCAAAGCCTGAGTTTGTGGAATATTTGTCAAAGTGCATCGAAATGAGCTAAAAGTGAAATCGCAAATGTTAGTTTCAAAATTATGACTCATTTGTGCTATCAAAGAGGCCCATATTCACCAAAATTCCACACCCACACCTCTACATGAAAATATCCAGGTAGTAAAAGCAAAATTCAAAGTTTGATGACAAATAGATTCACTGACACATCCTCAATGGGGCAAGCAGTGCAACGAGCCACACCCTTGCCAAAAGAAACACTTGTATAAACTCAGCGTGAAAAATTCTTGAGCCAATCATAACTTTCCATCATTTGTAATAGCTGCAATGAATAGCACCATTTGTGTCAACATATTTGCATCTGGGATAAGTACAACAGAAGCAGTCTTCATTTGCTAAAGCTTTCCAACATTTCATAGAGAGGCAAAATGTGAGGATTACAAGGCAAGGCCTGAAATGTATGTTTGCCAAACATTTACCATAACAATTGAATCAGGATATAAGTTCTTAGCTCTCTCTCACACAGATATTGATTTAAAAAAAAAGTCTAGAAACATTCTTAAGATTAGAAACTTTATACATACTCTGGGCTGCAATTCAGTTTCTTCAGATCAGAGTTCAAATTAGGCACAGGAGCTGGAATTGGAACAATAGGCAGAATATTTCTATCTTGGGTAACGTTGACCGGTCGCAAGCTCTCTGGTTGCTGAATACCTAGTCCTCCAAGACTAGCTGACAGTTGATTCATTGTAGGGTATTGCTGAAAAATGACATTTTAAAAAAGCATTTATTTTATAGCATTAGCTGCTTGAACAGTATCTGCCTAATTTTCCACACTCTGCAATACCTAGTAAGCAAATTCAACTATTTACAAGGTTCTGTACTAAACTAAGCTCTATCCTATATAATTTGAATCCCCCTCATTCAATAAGCTGCTCCTGTCTCCATTTTCCCTCCCAAATTCATATCTGCAATGCATATGAGGCTCTTGATAGATTCTTTTAACAGACACATTCACTTCTACCCCTTTTGTAGGGTTATCTATGGATCAGTGTTGCTTTTTAAAAACATCAATCTACTAGCACAAGTGGTCTGGGACCATCTTGGGTAGATCACCAGCCTTTTCCATTACAATATAATTTGTAACTTAAATCAGGGATGGGAAACCTGTGGCCTTCCAAATGTTGTGCGACACCACCTCCCATCAACACCTGTCAACATGGCTAAGTATCTCTCATTTGTCCCTAAGACATAAAGAACATTCAAGATAGCATGGAGTACCAAGTGACATGTTTACAGGGATATTTTGGAGTATTTTAAGAAGGCCCCCCGCCCTATTTTTCTCTTCCCACAATAGCCCTCCATGCCATATTGCAAGTCATTCTGGACGTATCCCTGACCCTTTCTAGGGAGCTGTGGGGAAGAGGGAGCAGGAAAGCTACAGTGAATGAGCAGATTTCCACTAGCTCTTCATTGGATCCAACCCAATGCCACACAACTCTATCACACAAATGTAGGACAGTTGCTTCTTCTTCTTCTTCTTCTTCTTCTTATTATTATTATTATTATTATTATTATTATTATTAATCAATGTACATGAACTTGAATGTATTTATTCATGTGACTTAACTGGAAGTGTATAATCTTCATATACAACTGTCCGAAAGTCACATGCTTTGAGAAAATCACTGTATCATTAAAAACACCAACACAAATAACTATCAATATTAACCATTTATTGTCAACCAAGTGCATATGGTCTTCTCATTTTCTAATCAGATAAGATGTGCAAAATTATCAGTCATGGCAACGGTATATTTCTTATGCAAAGAAGGGGAACAAAACCTTTGCGCCATAACTTTTCAATTTTCACTGGTTAAGGCTGCAATCCAACTTCTGTGAAGTGCCACATTTGTTTTCAAAAGGATTTGCCACTTCCACTACAAGAATAGTAATTAAACTGACTAATCATCCTCCTTGATTGAATATATTAGATCTGTCCTGCAAGTCACACTCGTGTCTGTGGAAAACAGCAACGTTCGTCCCTGCCATATGAGAAGGTAGAAAATGTGGACTGAAGAAGCAGCTAGTATTTTCTCATCTTAGTAGGTGACCTGTTTAATTGAAGTACAATGTTTTTTAAAAAAATCAAAGAATTACAATTCCAACCTTGATTCATGGGTAACTATGCTCCCTCATTCAGTTAATCTGTCACTATCACATCAGATATAGAGTTTGCAAGTATTTTCTAACCTGTGGATACTGAGCAAATCCAGAATTATATCCAGAGTTACTGGAAGGTGGAAGTGGTGGTGTCACATTCTGATAGCCAGGCTGGAGAGCTGGGTACCCATAGCCAAATGGTTTAGTGGTTTTAGACGTCTGTGGAACTGAGGGAACAGGAGCTGGACTACTTGTTGTAGAACGTGCCTCTAAACAGAAAAACAATGCTTTAATACAGTATTTATTCCTTTAAAAAGCAAGCATCAAAATGCAAACTGTTGCTTATGAGAGTATTATTTGCCTGTAGTATAGTGAGTGTTTTAATTAACAGAGCAGGAAAGTGAACTCAGTTAACTATCCTGTTGTAAATTAGTATTTAACACACAACAATAAAGTAACTAGCAACACAACTACCGTCATTTGAGTAAATAAATGCCCATGCTTAATTTGTATTGATTTCTAACTATTAAACAAATATCAAATAATTCTTAAACAGGTTGTAATAAAAAATTAACAGCAAATGAAATGAATTAATTATATCTACTTTGTTACATATTTAACCTTCTGAATGCAGTTGTCCAATAAACTTTATGCATTCAACTGCAACCAGAATTAAATAGTTAATTCATCAGAAGCTGAAATATGTGAAATAAAACCCCATGTTATATAGGGAAATGTAAAAGGTGTGTTTTTTAAAGAATACTTCACTTGGAACCAGGGGCGTAGCAAGGTAAATTGGTACCCGGGGGCAAAAAAAACTTTTGTCATCCCCCCCCCCGAGGCATGGGAAGGTCAGGTGGTACTCGGTGTGGAAAATTTCTTGTCAACCCCCCCATTGATCCCCCCCCGGCAAAAATGGTTTTACGTTATTTCATATTTTCTTACAAAGGAATAGTAACAAGTAATAATTAAAAAAACTTTTATTTATATCCCACCCTCCCTGGCCAAGGTTGGGCTCAGTGTGGCTAACATCAGATACATAACATTGGTATAAAATCAAACAATAATTAAATTACCTCCTAAAAACATCTCAAAATCAAATTAAAGTCTAATTAGATGGCTTTCCACAGGGTTAGGGTTGGGAACAGTAAGTGTTCTCTGAACTGAAATTTCAGCCTCCATGACATAGGAAAACAGCCAAGTGAACAGCTATTTTGGTGGAGGAGGGTCAAGATATTAACTGATACGCATGAAATTTCATATATAGCTATATAATCCCTAGTATAGTAAAATAAGACCTTCAGAGCAGGCATTTTAAAAAAAATTCAAAAAAAAATTGTTCCTTGATAATTTGTCACCCCCTCCATTATGGAACCCGGGGCGGAGCGCGCCCCCCCCCCCGCCCCCTTGCTACGCCCCTGCTTGGAACTACTTATTTTCCATATGAAAACCTGCAATCCTATCCACATATATGGGAATAAATCCCACTAAAATCAGATGGCTTTGCCTCTAATGAAACATATTCAAGATTTACTATATGTTAAGGAACTTCTTATCGGTTTGAATTAATATGCAACTTGAAAAGCAGAAGTGAGTCTGTCACTTGAACAATACACTGTGCTGTATTTGAATCTCTACTCTGAGCAAATAATGTATAGAAGCTGTACTACAGATGCTTCTCAACCTTGCATTTGTATGTGTGTGTGTGTGTGTATATAAATATAAATAAAATAAACATTAAACAAACAAAAGCATGATTCACCTGGATAGCCACCTCCTTCAAGACTATCATAATTGTTGAGAACGGGAGATGCGCTGCTCGTAGTGGAAGAGCTGTCAATAGCTAGAAGAGAAAAACGCACACATATATTCATTAAACTGGCATTAAATCTGCATATTGAGAAACGTTTATCAATGCCAGGTAAGAAGCTGTAAAGAACCCTTAGGAACTTAGTATTTAGTGGCAATTTCATATGTTTATCAAACACAGTATTTCAGCAATTGCCAAACTGAACTAAAAATGCATTGGGGGGGGGGAGGAGTTAAAAAGGACAAACTCCAATTAAGAAAAAAATAACCTCAGAAGTTTTTGGTGATTACAGTTCACTTTACATATCCTGACTTCCCATTGCTGGACTTTGGAAGCAATTCTACCTCAAAGTTAAAGCATTTGCAAGCATAAACTAAAGTCTGGAGGCACTGTAAGAGTCTAGGCAGAGGGGAAAGAAATGTTCTCAGCACTTAATGGAAGCACCTTGAATTTATTTGATATTTTGCTTCTGCATATTTTATGTTACCTTATAAATCGCTTTGAGACTTTTTTTGTAAAAACTAACGAATAAATTTTATAATAAATGATGAGGATAATGCTGATGATGATGCTGGGGTTCCTGCTTATTGCAAATTCTCTTACTTTCAGACTCCATCTGAACAGTCTACTTCAGGAACACACATTTGTGGGGTACAGCTGCTAAATACACTCACATGAGGTTCCCATTTTACTCAGTGAGATATATATCAGAACAGCAGCTAAGTTAAAGTCTGTTAGACACACACACAATAAACTGGAGGCAAAGATTCCTTTTCTATTTGGATCCAGCCCTGTACCTTTATGGCATCCTGAAAAACTGACACCTAAGAAAGTATATAGAAAAAAGCACTTTGTAAACAGTGGTGCCAAAAGGCCATGAAATGCATGCTGTGGTGTTTGGAATTTTCCTATGCAAAATTTAAACTTTGCATATTATTGTCCAAGACTGTACCTCTTGCATTTCATTACCCTTTTGCCATTTGCTTCTGAAGTTTGACGTAAATAAAATGTACAACATTGGAAAACTTAAAAACAAGCAGCTCAATATGTTTTAATCATACAGATGCCAATGTTAAACTTCTTCTTATTTAACTTTCTAATCCATGAATTGCTTGAGTATCCCCTAATTTGCTATGTTCAGGAGATTGAATGCCTCCAGAAAGCCCTGAAAGATAGTAATTAGCTCTAAGCTTTTAATCTGCTTTAAATGGATTGTACAGAAATGGATCAACTGTAGAAGCAAAGTGATAAGTCTACTTTTTTCATCCAGAAAAACTTTCAAGCCACATTAAGATGCAGAACTGAGAACTCTACATTATAGCGACGCCATATACAGTAAGCCCACAACTCACACACATTTAACTCATGCACATTCAGCTTTATGCACTTGGCAAAAATATAAAAAATAAATTAAAGGGGGTGGGGTTCTGGGGAAAACAACTTTTGGCAATCCTGCCTGCCACTAAACCCAGTGTGTTTTGACTCTATGTGATTTCGGCTTTAGGCGCGATCCCCGGAACGTAACCCCTGTGTAAGTTGTGGGTTTACTGTATAACAATAAAATAGAGAATGGACAATGACAGGCACTACATTCTTTTGGCTATACTGAAATGAGGAATGTATTTGTGTGGATTAATACAGGAGAAATGCCATTTGAAAAATCCATGTTCAGCATCAGCAACAAAGAAAAGTTCCAAAACCACCGACAAATTATTGAAAGCATATCCGTTCATGTTATCAATATTTTCATGCACCACATGCAGCATACTGTACACGTGTAGCTTAACAACACCATTTCCCAGATTTAAAAAGAAATCCATTTTTTTCATTTATTAATTTGTGGTACTTATGTGTTACCATATAGGAAGTATGTTAAGGAAATGTTTGCTTGCACAAGAAGACAAACAACAACCGGCCTCAAAAAGTATTTCTGCATTCTGTCTTTGGTTTTTTGTAACTTTCTCACACATGAAGAATGACAAAATACTGTAGTTTTTTTAAATAATAAAGGGGATATTCTTATGTTTATAGTAGGACAAATGAATATCATTGGACAATCTGGACGAAGTATGTCATACATGTCCACACCTGCAATTTTAAATAACCACACACTTTTATTGATGAGTGTCCAGTTACTCTTTAATGAATGGTATTCAATTAAGTTTTACTCAGAGAAGACCCATTGAAATTAGTTAATATGACCAATTTAGGTAAATTAATTCCAATGGATCTGCTCTGAGTAAAACTTAATTGCATACCACCCTATATTACTAGCTACTAAATGCAATGCATTTTGCCTTCAATTATTTAGACTGTTTAAGGATCAGGATACTTAGTTGTTATGTACTTTTGTTCAGGGAATGGAATAAATGTTATCAAAATTGGGTATGAAAGTGAGAAATACTGGTGCAAAGCTTAAAGCAGACCTGCTTCCTCATCCTCATCCTCCTCTTCCTCATCATCTGAACTTGATGACAAGGGAGTTGCTGGAGAGCTAGCTTGATTATTAACATATCCACCATACTGCATGCCTGTGAAGTGGAAAGCACAAATACAAGAATCAGACACACAGAAAAGGTGAGAAACTGAAAGCACAAATCAGAGCATTAAGAGACAGCAAAACCAGGCATTACAAAAGACACCCAAACATGAAAAGTGAGTTACCCAATCCATACCAGAAAGTTTTGTCTTTACAGAAAAACAGACATTTTTTATTGCAGTAGTTTGGTTAATTATTAGTGGTAGACAAAGAAATTTAGTAGAATTAGAACACACAGTTCATCTTCCAGAGATCGTGAAACAGCTCTCTTAATTAAGTCAGAGAATTTTTTTAAGTAGTTGAAGTAGTTTTGAGACCCGTTTTTTAAAAAGTTGGGTGGATTCCACATTTTGACACAGTGATATTAATTGCCCATTGAGGAAAAGACAGATTTCACTAGTTATCATTAGCATATAGTGCTAATATCAATTTCAAAAGTGCTAATACTTAATGAGTGTTATTTTTCCTTAATCCACACAACTTAAAACTTCCAAATAATGTCACTGATGCTCCACATAAAGGGTCACACTTTAAATGAATTTTTGATTCTCTCTCTCTCTCTCTCTCTCTGAAAAGTTATATTCACAAGCTGACCATAAGTGAATGGAAATGCCACTTCTGGTCACAGAACCTCTTTCCATTTATAGAACGGAACCTTTGGATCAAATACAACGAATTTATACACAGCTGGGAAAAAACATATCCATAAAACAAAGGTATTATTAAAGGGCTTCTAAGATCAACAGAATACTTTTTTTGTTGCCAGTCAGATTTCATTTAGCAGAACCTATACAAATAGAGAGCTTGAGTCTGTGAGACTTGAATACCTAAACAATAGTCTCAACCTTCATATATCCAACCAATGACTGCACGCTGCAGGCGGCCTGCAGATAGCATCTCCTCAAGAGATCTGTTCCATACTATGTAGGCATTGAGCCTTTAGTATGGTGAAACCTACCCTCTGGAACTCCCTCTTGTGGTCTCTAAGGTGCTACTGGAAGGAATTTTTTATTTTATTTTGTTTTATCAGAAAGGTGTCATCTCTGTTGCCTTTTCAATGCCTACCAAACACCTTCCTTTTTCAACAAGCCTTTTAAGTGGAGATTCTTATCGCAATCTGTATCTGTACTGGATCCAAATTTGTTTTTATTGTGGATGTTTCATGTAGGGGATTTACAAATAAAATAAACTTTAGCTAATACCTTAATATATTTGCAGCGTATTAATCTCTCCATGAGTAGTACATGTAAGAGTCATAACACAAAGGCTTTATAGCGAGCCAGGGTTAAGTTCACAAACGCATGCACAGTTCAGCTGTGCTTACTTAAATGAGACTTGCTCCTGAGTGAACTTGCAAATAATCAAGCTGATTAGGTGTGGGGATAGGAAATGAATTTACCAGTTAAAAAACAATGGACAACTATAATATAAATGTGGTAATGAGGAATTAAGAAATTGTATTTTTTTCCTACTATTTGTACATCAATCTAAGCCAGTGGTGGCGAACCTTTTAGAGACAGAGTGCCCAAACTGCAACCCCAAACCCAATGATTTATCACAAAGTGCCAATCCGGAGGTTTTAAAAAGTGGTCTTTGCTCTCTGCCCTAGTGCTGAAAGGAAGGATCCTATATTTGCATTATTGGGTGGTTGCGGGGGAGTGAGAAATATGGTCTTGTGGAACCACTGCTGTTTGTGTGTTACCAAGAAAGGAGGGATTAAATGAAGGTTTACACAGTCACAACAGCAACCTGGTTAGGCGCTTGGCTGAGCAGCAGAAAAAAGGGAGTTCAAACCGCTCACCACCTGCAGGGAGTTTCGCAACAGGAACCAAAGGAAAGTGACTGCTGGGACTCAAGCCACCACCTGGCTTGTCGTTGTTGCTTTAGAGTACTTTCCGGGTGGAAAGACAGGAGGGCTTATCATCTTCCTGAAGCATGGGCTGCTTAGTGCTGCCCCAGGAAAGGTTTGCTCGGGAGGAGGTGAGCTGCGCGGAATTGAAGCGTGTGTGCGCTTCCATGCCTCGCGCAGCACAACCCTGTGCAACTTTGTACAGAAACATCCCCAGAGAAACGAGTGAAAGCACCGCCGGGCACTTCAAAGGCGCCTTTTCCACTCTCCCCGCCCTGTTGGCTGCTTCGTTTTCCTCTGTGGGCGAGAGAGGGGTGCAGCCACCCCACACACTCTCCGCTCAGGCTCCACCTTCTCGGGAAAGGAGCAACTGCCCCCTTTTCTCTCGCTCTTCCCTACACAAAACTTTGTCTCCTGGCAACTGTGCGGGCAGCGTCACTTCCTCTCCCTGCAGGCCAGCCCACAGTGGGCGGGAAAAGAAGAGGGCTCGTTCTGTGTCTTTGCAGGCTGCTCCGCGCGGGGACCAGCCACAAAACGAGCGTCCTATTGCAGCAGCAGCAGCAGCCAACCAGCTGGGGAGCGTTTCCAGCTCATGGCGGTGGGGGGGACACCCAACTCCCCCCGCCCCCGCCGGCATGCACTATAGGGAGCGTTTCCCGCCCGCTGTGGCATTGGGGGGGGGGAGAGGCTGTCACCTTTGCAAACCACAAAAAAATGAACCTGATGGGGCGAAGGCGCGCGTGCCCACAGAGAGGGCTGTGCGTGCCCACTTGGGCACGCGTGCCATAGGTTCGCCACCACTGATCTAAGCTATGACAGCACATCTGTTATATCTGCATACTGAAGTCACTCACAATGATCTAATTCTGACCTCAAATGAAACTAGGGGAGGGAGAATACAAAAAAGAAACCCTGTGACCCCCTTTTCTCAGACTTAGACTGAATTACTATTCATACCTTTGAAACCTTGACACCAAGTTACAGAATTAAGTATGTCACCTGAGGTGCTTTAAGGCAAAGAGGTGACTTAAAAATACTACCCTCTGAATCTGTTTGGATGTCTTAGCTGTTGCAGAATGCCATGGTCTGTCCAATACTAAGAACAGGTTGCCAGTAACACATTACACCAGTGATGTGCACTGGTCCCCTTCCATCTTTCATATCAATATAAGGTAATGATACAGACTTATAAATCCATAACTGATTTGAAGCCATTTATTACCATGCTCACCACCTCTGTCCACCACTACAATCTCCAAAATCAAAACAGCACCTTCTTAAGACAAAGTATAGTAGGACTTGTATAGCAGCATTCTTTGTAGCTGTCTTCTCAATACCTCTCCCTCAGAAACTTGAAAAGTCAGGCTATTACTATTTATCAAAGCACTGGCTACAAACTCTTAAAACTTTATGTGGTGGTCCCTGGAGCTCCCATTAAAAGGCTCACATTCAGCCATACTGATTTCTGGATATATTTCGACTATATATCTGTAAATTTACCATACATCCATCATCCTTGTAAAAGGCTCCTACTTGAAAAGTTTGATTCTGCCTCTTGCAATTGTAATTTGATAACTGAGTAGGCTGTCTTGCACATATCTTTCTAGATATACAAATGGAATCTGTGCTCACCTTGAAATGAGAATGCAAAAGTAAATATGCTTTCTCAAGCAGCTTGCATACAGTGCGAATGTATATATGATAAAACACAATGTATCTTGATATATAAATAAACACAGTAATAAGAGCCAAATCTTATGGAAGTGCTAAAATGATAACCATATTCTACCCTGTTGCCAGCTAGAATTAATATAATGATAACCATATTCTACCCTGTTGCCAGCTAGAATTAATATTAAATTATTACTTGCACTGGGATAGATGAGCACATAAAACTGAGAAAAAAGAACTCTTTAGAAACCATTAATTTCAAATTGCAGGGCAATTTCAAAATGCAGACACTTAAATTCATCTTCTAGTTTTATACCTTCTTGAAGCAAAGGATCAGATGGTTGTGTAAGGGAAGAGGAAGTGGTGGGCTTCGTTGTCTTTTCCACAACAGGTGTTCTTATTGAAGAAGTAACAGGTGAAGACGCTCCCTGGGCAGGTTTTATATGCTGAATATTCTCGTTTACAAGATGCGGTGACCCTGAAATACGAACCAAAAAGTGGGAAATGCACTTTTGTATTTTGAAACGTAACTGGCAACAGTTATATTGATTAACAATTTTCACAGTTGAAACCATGTAAGTCTGCTGCAGCAATGAAAGTTTTGTAGCTAACAGATTTACTGAGGCATAGGACTTTATCAGATACAGTGGTACCTCTGGTTACGAACTTAATTCGTTCCGGAGGTCTGTTCTTAACCTGAAACCATTCTTAACCTGAGGTACCACTTTAGCTAATGGGGCCTCCCGCCGCAACCGCACTGCCGCCACACGATTTCTGCTCTTATTCTGAGGTAAAGTTCTTAACCCGAAGCAAATATAAAAGCATGCCCTGTTCCAACCCCATTTTGTCCTCTTACGGGTCTGGAAGGATTCACGCTTTAACGATTTTTTGTAATATGGACTGCCTATATATTAAAAAAGAACACTGTCTGAATTTCTTACATGCACAGATATGGACCAATCAAGTCACTGCGATACATACATCAGCCTTGTCTATTCCAGGCAATATGATTTATTAGTATCACATTTAAAAAATAAAAATAAATACAAATTAATTGCCTGGAAGCAGACAAATTCAAAAACATGACTGTAAGTATGTGCGAAACAGTATTCTCTTGCTGCACAAACCAGAACATTCTCCTACAGTACATAATGAGAACATCTGGTTGTGTAGCTCAGCCTGGACTTATGGAGGAAAGGATCTTTATTTAAGCAAAGGAAAAAAGTGATGGAAAAAGTGCTTGGGGTAATGGAGCTTGATGAGGTAAGGTGGTGGGTAGGGTTCAGCTCTCTTCATCAACACACCCCTTTTGTTGTAAAAAGTAGACCCCTCCCAACCTTTCTTAAAACATGAATGGTGCAGATAAACGAATAGATAAATGTACTGTGTCACATCCAGTTTGGTTCTTTGTGCAATACCTGTGCCCGCCGGGCTGCTTGCTTGTGACAAGGATCCTGCAAAGCTTCCACTATGGTTTTTCTGAGCGGGCTGGAGCTCTGGGGCAGACCATGTTGCAGAACTGTGACTCAAAGGAACCCTCTGCCGCCCTGCAGGTGGTGCTCTATTTTGACTGGAAGAATAAGCATTTGCCTCTGTTGGATGTCCAAAAGCTGGTATGTTGTGAGAAGCAGTCACTTGCCCATATGGACTGCCGACGGACATAGAAGGATATGAAACGTTAGGATAAGCAGCACTAGAGGCAACAGGTGTGGCATAGGGACCAGAAGGAGCAACAAATCCCTGAGATGGAACTGAAGAGCTGGCAGAGTGCAAGGCTGAATTACTATAGGGACTACCAAACGAGGAATATGACTGTGAAATGCTGGTATGTAACTGGGACGCTGACGAAACCATTCCTGGGACAGGTCCAGATGATTCTACAATATGAGGTTCTCTATTGTACAAGTACTGTGATCCCTGCATGCTCAACATCTTGGGAGTCATAGAAGATGCATTAACATTTTGTGCCTGTGCTGAATAGTGGGCAGAATAATATTCAGCACCATAGTGGTTATCCAGGTGCGAAGGGATAATGTTATTGGGCACTTGTGAGTAGTGTCCTGATGGAGCACTATAGTTCTGAGGATGTGATACATATCCAGGGGAGAACGGCATCTGATTTTGCATTGGACCTGGGGGAAAAGGGAGAAAAATCAGTATATTAAAGCTGTAAGGATCATCTCTTTAAAGGATGTCAAACCACTATGGTAGTTAAGCAGTACATAAAGTGTTTAAGAAATAAATTTTAAAAGTCATGATATACACCTCTTAAAAATAATTAGCGGCTTTTTATTATTTATTTCAACTATGCATATTTTAAAAATCGAGTGGTTTACATAAAAGCATAACACTATTCAGTTTTCCTAAAAACCTGGAAAAAATGACATTTAAAAATGTTAACATTTTGTAACACATTCACTCATCTGGAATATGTCCAAGCAGTAACAATGCAGGCAGCATGTTATGAACACACACTTTTGCAACAACCTGGGCAATTACACAAGTAGTAAACCTTAAAGCAGTTTAGATTGAAACTTCATGTGTCACATGTGTGTATCAAAAACAGTATTATATATAACTGATGTTACACTGTAGAATGGCATCAATGCAGTGAAGAGTTTTCCCAGAAATACATCTTGCAATGAGAACCAGAGATGTATACTTATAATTCCGCATCCTATTTTGCACACAAGAGCCAGAGTGACAAAAGAACCTATATCAGGGTATAAATATTTAAATTAAAGCAAACAAATAAAAAGCTGGACTAGGGGTATTTGGTGAGCTTGGCTCTGTCCTGGGTGTGGGAAATATATAATTTCCAACCATGATTATGTGTATGCTTTGTAAAACAACAGTAACCAGCCATGACTTATATCCATGTCCATTAGAGCTAATGAAGATCAGCTAGACCCACTGCTAATTTACATGATGTTATCTGAGCTTATGCATAATTTACTCAGAAACAAGTATGCCAACTTTAACAGGACTTACTCAGTGACAGACAGTGACCTCTTTGTAAATATTTAAATCAGGCTGTAAGATTGTTAACCTCCTTTCAGAAACCATGCTCCTGATAGTCTCAATACTAATTTTAAGTGATGCTTAGGAGAGAAGCTACCTTAAACCGTCAGACCATTGGTCCCTTCAGCTCAGCATGGGCAGCAGCTCTTACAGGGTTTCCAAAATGGCTCTTTGCCAGCCCTGCCTGGATAGGCCAGATACTGAAACTGGGACCTTGTGAATGCAAAGCATGTACTCTATCATTGAGCTATGGCCCTCTCTCCAACCATACTACTAGGAGTACTAGTAACATAAGCTTAGTTCACACATGGAATTTCTCAAACTTACTGAGTCCCATTGTATTTAACAGGGCTCACATCCCAGTTAAGTGTATACTGGATTGCAGTCATAATTCATCTTTATCCGACTAAAAGAACTTAGAAATTGGGATTTCACCTAACTTATTTCAGTGTCAGTCACAGCAATTACATACTGAATAACTAGAGAAATAAGGATCATTAGTACAGGTTAAGATAAAGTACTTTAAAGGCCACCTTACACCAATGAGGGCTAAAAACACTGGTTAAAATGATTATGACACCACTGATCTGCTGCTTATCACAGAGGTTGTGAAATTTGTAGTCTGAGCTCCATCTCAGCACACATCACCTGATTAGCACTCAGAGCAAGCTCAGGCTGAAGGTGAGATGTCAGTATCAACATCAAGCAGCTGAGAAACCACCCTAAAAGGAGCTCCTCTCACCATCCATTAGGGAGACCAACCGACTTCAAAAGGGGCGCCATCTAAGTGCCCATCAGCTGCTCAGCACTGAAAGCAGCCCCAATCAATGGTTGCAATACAGAGTTCCCAATGGGTCACATCTTTACCTGCCCCACACCTGGCGTAACATATGCTATCCAGTGTTGGGCACACAACCATATTTTAGGGGAAACCGCCTTGCAGGCCTTATTAGGCTCATGGGCTGGAGCTTCCCCACCAGCGACTTAGTCCAACATCAGAAAGAACAAAAATGGCCTTTGGACTGATCACCTTTGAGGTACCTTTCAACTGTTCTATGAATTATATTTTCTAGAACAAAACCCAAGATGTGTAGAACATATAAATTTTGTCTAATTCCCTGTCAACAACTGTTATTCAAGAAGAAGAAGAAGAGTTTGGATTTGATATCCCGCTTTTCACTACCCGAAGGAGTCTCAAAGCGGCTAACATTCTCCTTTCCCTTCCTCCCCCACAACAAACACTCTGTGAGGTGAGTGGGGCTGAGAGACTTCAAAGAAGTGTGACTAGCCCAAGGTCACCCAGCAGCTGCATGTGGAGGAGCGGAGACGCGAACCCGGTTCCCCAGATTACGAGTCTACCACTCTTAACCACTACACCACACTGGCGCAAGTCCTGTAGCACTGTAAAGACCATCAAAAAAAATTGTGATGAGTTTTTATATGCTAGACTAGAGTCTATTTCTCAAGGTATGATCATTGAATCTCTGCCCATGAAGTTTGGGAACACTAGAGTAGTTTGTTTTCTACTCAGAAGTCATGATGAAATCAAATTCATTTGGGGCTTTCGGAACTGTCCAAGTTTTATTTTAAAAACTCCTATTAAAAGGAGAGGATACAATCTGCCAATTATAACATTTCCAAACTTTAAACTATTGCTGATTTCAAACGTGGGCTCACCAGCAGCAACCTACTGGGAGTACAATCCTATACACACTTACATAGGAATAAGTCCCACTAAACTTCTGAGCAACCATGCAGATAAGATCCGAGTTTAACAGACACTGAACATTCACTTAACAAGGGCTCTTCTGCTTACTGTACTGCATATATAACATTTTATTTGCATTTCTAACCTCTTAAGCAATTGTACAAGGAGTGGTTACTCTAGGATAAAGCAAGCATTCTGAAAATTGTAAACTGCTCATCTGACATAGAAGCCTGTCTAAAGGAGAGAAATATACAGCCCTGACCTGCCACTCAAATGAAGCTCAGCCCAGCATGCCCCCAAACTAGTATGGAATCCAATTAGACACCCTCCAAAATTCCGCTTGAAGCATTTCCAGCTTGCTGCATCCCCACACCTTTAGACTTTGTACTAATAATAAACTTTTAAAAACTGCCTCAGCTTCATCCTTATTGACTCCTTCACTCCAGGCAGAGAAAAGGGAAGGGCTACACATCAGGGCTGGGAGAGACAGGCACCAGGAGCATAGCTGTCAACTTTTCCCTTTTTTAAAAAAAGGGAAATTCCCTTATTCCGAATAAGATTCCTTGCAAGAAAAGGGAAAAGTTGACAGCTATGACCAGGAGATGCATTGTGTATACATTTGTAGATTGCTGCCAATATAACTTTTCAGTTATTTAGCTACATCAGCATTGGAAATATCAGTTATAACTTTGTCCTTTCTCTTTTCCTATAGTGAGAAAGCCTTGAGAGCTATTGGACTAAGCTGGCATACTGTTTTAAGAACAGGACTTTATCCTGGAGTCCAGAGAAACAATATTAAGTATTCTGATCAGTAATAAATTATTTGAATTGCAACAAATTTTTCACTTTTCACCACAGTTTACTTTTGAGGGATATTATAAGCCCAACACATACTACCATCCTCTTTCTTCAATCTTTTGCACCTGTTCATCTGCAATGGCCACACTTGGATATTTGCCCACAGCTTCATAAATCATGGTCTATTACCGGTAAGGTGTAGATGGGCACCATGGAAATACAGTGGTACCTTGGAACTCGAACGGCTCTGTTCTCAAACGTTTCGGCTCTCGAACACCAAAAACTCAGAAGTGCTCCAGTTTTTGAACGTTCCTCAGAAAATGAACGTCTGACATGGCTTCCGCTGTGCAAAAACCTAGCTGTCGGCCAATCAGAAGCCGCGCCTTGGAAGTTGAACGTTTCGGAAGTCGAATGGTCTTCCAGAACAGATTACATTCAAGTTCCGAGGTACCACTGTATATGGCTTTCTCACACCTCCCACTCCATACTGGCCTAATGCAGTAGCTTTGGCACAGAAATTTTGGCTTGTATTAAAGCTAGCGCTCCCTATTGTGTCCAAATCAGACAACTCTGGCTTAATGTCAGTTAGCAACCTAGAACAGTCAACTTGAATCAGATCCTCTGCTGTAGACCAAGGAGAACGAAACTGGAAGCATCTGCTTCTACTTTTAATGAATGAGAGTTCCCAATTACGTCTGAACTTGAGGGACTCTGGTTATTTTTAACTGTGGTTAGTCCACACCCCAGGATCATAAGCCACAATTTGATCCTGTCTTTTAACTTGAGATCCCAAAATCTGGACATAAGAGGAAACTCTAGTTAAAAAGTGGAAGCAGATGTTTCCAATCTCCTCCCCTGGCAAATGATGGGTGCACATGAGGTTGAGGTTTGCAGAGACCTCATGTAATGCTACACTAGTGTTTAGCTTTACATCCAAAAGGGCCCACAATCTGCTTGTGCAATATTGCTCTCAATAAGATGTCTACTAGAATAGGAATTCTGAATCACAACCAAACTGTACACCTGAGCCAACGCTTACCATTTTGCTGCACTGTAGTAAGTTTATTGTCACAATGCAGCAAAACAGGGAGCATTGCCCTATCGCTAAAGAAAACAAGTCACTTTCTCTCCCATTACTAACACACACACCCCAAGATACACATTCATCCCGCATTTGGCTCAGCCCTATTTGCAACAGCTGCAATAAGATTCTGCACAAAGCAAACCTGATTCCCTTCATTACAACCAGTTATAGCTAGTGCACATGCATGCTACAGGCAAAGAAGAGCTGAAAAGTTGTAATGGAAGAGAGCAGGTATATAACTTGCACTTTCCCTACCCCCTGCAGAGTGGTATGCAAGACTCTACCATAGAACAGTTGTGCTGGGCAGGGATACACATAAGCTATTGGATCTTCAACCATCTGCTACAGCATGAAACTATAAAGAACTCACAACTTGCTCACTACTCTCGAACAATAATAATAGTTAAATTTAGTAACAGGTATGTGTTTATTGGTCACATGTAACCCACCATTTACCCAAAGAACATGTATACTCGTCAGTCATTTGATTACGCTGAGACCTCTGAGATGTATTTTGGGCAAGTCACCTTATTTCTGCATTAATGGAGGAACAGTGAATTCAACCTAGGTTTATGACATCTAAAAACCTCAGCTCTAGCTACTGCATAATACTACTCTCAAAAGTTTATTTTTAAGAGGCACAGTGTTCCCACACCTCTGGCAAAGGCCCCAGATTAGAACTGCTAACAACAGTAACGTGATGCCCTATGATTTGCCACCAAGCAAGAATCATGTCCATCAAGAAGCCGACAAGTCTTTCTAAAACCATACTTTTGAGACCATGTATCTAAAAACTATCATACATTTAACAATGTCTTGTCTTCCAAGGATAGCCGAAATAATTTAAAAATGAAAACCACATGAGAAGTCTTTGCCATTACCTACTTGCAACAATGAGGGCTATAAAATTCTGGAACCCCTCACGATCCTGACAAAAATCCTTGAACTGAAATAAACCATATGAAATACATGGCTTGGCTTACTCTTTTAAATGTTAGCTAAAGACTTTCTTTTGTTCATGAAGATTTGTTCAGCCACCATATCTGGTGAGTAAACTGCTTTAGATATGTTTGTTTGTTTATTCAAACAAACTTACATTACTGTCAGCAGCAGTACTACTTGTTTTGAACTACTTGTTCAAAAGAGATACAATCTAACCTGAGAATTTTTCACAAAACAAAAGCCTCCCAACCAAAAGGAGCAAAGCAGACTATCTGTAGTATGTTCTGTGTAACTTAACTACTCTGCTGAATCAGAGCAAAGACTCAACTAGTTCAGCAACCTGTTTCCAACAAAGCCATCCAGGTGCTTCTACAAAGTGGATACAGAGACGTTTTAAAAGCAACTTTTATAATACTGATACTCAGCCTCCTCCAATTAAAGGAACTGGCAGGATACTCAGGACAAACAAAAAAGGAAGTAAAGTACATCTTTATCCCAAGCATAATTAACTTCAAAAGGTGTCAGTGATCACTAGCTTAGATGACTTTAAAGGGAGATTAGAAAAAGTCAAAGGGTAGAAGCCACCAATGGCTATTATCAACAACAATTAAATGGAACCTCTCCTTATTGTACATATTGCGAATTTTGGCAGTCTTCCCTTCTACAGTCCCAAAGGCCCTTCTGTCGTTTTGTTACAATCAGGCAGCGTATGAAATAAATATGTACATATGAATGAATGCATGCATGCCTTGAGCCAGCAAAGCCTTCCAATACCGTGCCTTCGTGCTCTTGCCAGTTCCCTTTTCAAAAGCAACCGCCCTGCCACTGCTGAATACAGGATGCAGAACCTAACTTGGGGGTGCACAGGGACGGGGGGACGACGACCCAAAAAGCAGGGCGCAAGTCCCACCACCAAAGAAACCCTCATGGAAGTTAAGATACCATGAAAGCCTTTAACATTTCCACGCTCACCTCGAAGTCAGCCTCCCTCCCTCTCCCTCCCTCTCCCTCCCCCACAACCCGCCCCTCATCTCCCGCTTGCTCAAACCGAGGACCTCCCCAGGGGGCTCCTTACACCACCCCCTCCCGCCAGCCTGGCATGCCTCCCCTTCCCACCAGGAGCTGCCTTTGCCCCTCCCAGCTCCCTCCCCCGCCCCCACTTCCCACCTTCGGCCCCTGCACTGTGGGCCGACCCCACCCCTCTTGACCCCCCCACCAGGCCCCGCGCTCCCTTCAGCCTCAGCCCCTCTCCGCAGTCCTGGGCCCGCCCGGTCCCCGCTGCTCCCTTACCGTTCTGACACAGCCCCACACCGCCCGAGGCTCTGAGGTTGGCGGGCCCCACGCTGGGCCCTCCCGGGAAGGAGGCGCCGGCGGAGCCGAGGGGCGGCGGGGGGAACCCTGTCGGGGGCACCGACATGGCGCCGCTCCTCCCCCTCCTCGGCTAGTCCTGAAGGCGGCGGCGTGGCCCGGAGGAGAAAGCAAGGCCTCCAACGGAACCGACTCTGGCAGGAACGCGCCGAGGGCTCGCGACGTCGTTCCTCGGAAACCGACGCGCGACGTCTCCGCCGGCGCCCCTCCTTAGCAGCAGCCGCCCCAGCCCACAGCGACCCCTAGAGGCGGCGGCCAGCGCTAACGCTTCTTCCGCCAACGGGGAAGATTCGCGCTGGAACTTCGTGGCGGTTCTCGGCGTCAGCGCCCGCAAGCTCGCGCGCCCGACTATCAGCGCATGCCTGCTGGAAAGTTCCACTGTTGCAAAGGGGCAAGGAAGTCTGCACCTGCATGCGTGCAGGTAACGGAATGAAGCGGGGTTAAGGCGCGGACTTTGCCGTTGGAATGGAGCGCTCCGCTTCAGCGAGCAGGTGGTGGGTGGGTCGTATTTTGGAATATATACTGCACTGCAGTTCCTCTCGTGGGTGTGTGCAAATGGAAAGCTAGCAGTCGAAAATCTTCGCTAAAGCTCCTCCACAACTGCTGAGTTGACTTTCCGGCTCGCAAACGGCTTTTAGATAGATAGACGAGAGAGAGAGAGAGGAGGCGATTCAGAACTGCACTTCCCCACCTGCGGTGTGGAGTGGTGCAATCCAGCCGCAGAAAGGAGCCCGACCTGGGAGAGAGAACTAAGACGTCGGGTGCCTCCTTCCTTGCCCTCAGACGGAGCTCTGACATCAGTAGGGCCAAGGAGGGGGCAGACTGGAGGCGTGTCAGGGACAGAAGGTCAGATCCGGAGGATCCATGACCTTTCCAGTCCCCCAAACAAAATCCTCAAATCAGGGACAAAACCGCACGACTCTGGAAGCTGGCGTGCTTAACTTCCCCCTCCCATTCTTCCTCTTTTGTAAGAAAGCGGTAGCTTGAATGTATTTTTGTGGTTTGCTGCTATTTTTTTGGCATTTATTTTGAAAGCCTAATAAATTATCTTCCATATGTAGCATTCACCCTGTGATTAAAACCATCTAGGAAATCCAGATGTGCTGGCAGCAGGAACACCAGACTCCCAAGTAAATTCCATATGAACCTAGATCCATTTTTTCCTTCATTGATAATGAATGTGGCCACATTAGCAGGATCTGGCTATTCAGCCTACATACAATTAAAGGCATTGTTCAGCCAGCAACATATGAACACACTTATCAAGCCATACATTGTCTGTATCCTGTTTCAAGCAATGCTAAATCCGTGATGATTTTATGTAAGCACTTGACTAAAATGTTTCTAATCAATACCAGTAAACTTTTCCCCAGCTGCACAATATTTCCTTTCCTTAAAAAAAAATATTCCAGAGATAATAAGGCAATTATTTAATCCACATAATGCTTCAGTGGTGTTACTCCCTTTTTGCTGTACAATGAGAAATGAAATAGGTGCAGCTGTATCCTACCTTTCCTATTTTAGTTCTCTTTAAAAAGAAAAATCAGGGTTAGTATTGTTTTTCCATAAATTTTAGGCAACTTCTCCATACAAACTTTATTCTTGACATGAGGTTTAGTGAAAGTTTTTGTTGCCAGCTGCTGGCTTATATCCACAAATGCATATATGCACAAATGCAAAACCACGAATGGAGCATAGCAACAAATGAGACCAGTAACAACTATCAGACTTTGTATAAATCTTGGCCTCGACCTGTGGAACATATATAAAGCAGGGAAGGGGGACTGCAGGCCCTTCAGGCTTGTCTACCTGGCCCTCAGAATTCTCCCTGGGCCATACACACTTTCCCAAAGCCATACCCCTGCTTCACATTCTGAGTGCCTAGCTGGCATGTGTCCTTGGAACTCTGGCAATGCCTCCTTGGGAGGATGAAAGCTAGAGTAAAGTGTGTGCGTGTATAAACTAGCTTGTTGGACAAAGGTAAAATTGACTTTTGTTGCTCTGTCCACTTTTGCCTCTGCACCTACTTTTGCCACCCGTCTGGATGTGTGGCCTGAGAAACGAATGCAGAACTCAAACTGAAAAAGTTTCCTAGCCAGATTTAAGGCTTCCAGTGCAAATAAGGTCATGGCCAGCCAGCAGCGGAGCAAGCGGACCGGGCGCCTGGGGGTGGGGCCAGCCGCCCACGGGCAGGGGCGTCGCTAGGGGGGTGCGGTGGGGGCGGTACGCCCCCGGGCGACAGGGGCGAGAAGCGGCGGGTGGGGGCGACAAGCGGCGGGTGGGGGCGACAAGCGGCGCCCCTCCCGCCACTCCCCAGGCAACGCCGGCCAGGGGCGAGAAGCGGCGGGTGGGGGCGACAAGCGGCGCATGGGGGTGACAAGCGGCAGCCCCTCGCGCCATTCCCAAGCGCTGCCGCTCCCTCCGTCACCCCAGGAGCAACAGCGCACGGCCGAGGGAGCACCCCGTCCGTGCAGCGCTGCTGCTCCCGGGGTGACCGGCAGCGTGGGGAGTGGTAGGAGGGGCCGGCGCTTGTCAGCCCCACGCGCTGCCGCTGGCTCCGTCCCCCCGGGAGCAGCAGCGCACGGTGTGTGCGGTGCTGCTGCTCCTGGGACAACGGAGCGAACGGCGGCACGTGGGGGTGACAAGAGGCAGCCCCTCCCACCATTCCCACGCGCTGCCGCTCCCTCCGTCACCCTGGGAGCGGCAGCGCACAGCCCGACGACGGAGTGCGCCTGCACGCGCAGGCGCACTCTGTCATCGGATCGCCGCTTCCACAGCCTCCTTTTGAGCCGGAGAGCTTAAAAGCGAGCTCTTCGGCTTAAAAGAGGGCTGCAGAAGCGGCGCCGGCACCCCCGGAAACGCCCTGGGGGCGGAGCGTCATGACGTCACAATGTGGTGCCACGACGCCCCGCCCCCAGGGCGTTTCCTTTGCCGCCCTGGGTACCGCGGAGCCTTACTCCGCCACTGCCCACGGGGGCACTGCAGGGCCTCCAAGGCGTCTGCCTGCCTCCTCCCACTCAGCCGCCTTATAGTTTGAGCAGTGTGGAGCCTGTGGGCGTGCTCAAGCCACTGCGTCACTCCCAGGACTCAGGAGAGATGTGTGGCTTAGAATCATAGAATCATAGAGTTGGAAGAGACCACAAGGGCCATCCAGTCCAACCCCCTGCCAAGCAGGAAACACCATCAAAGCATTCCTGACAGATGGCTGTCAAGCCTCCGCTTAAAGATATCCAAAGAAGGAGACTCCACCACACTCCTTGGCAGCAAATTCCACTGTTGGACAGCTCTTACTGTCAGGAAGTTCTTCCTAATGTTTAGGTGGAATCTTCTTTCTTGTAGTTTGAATCCATTGCCCCGTGTCCGCTTCTCTGGAGCAGCAGAAAACAACCTTTCACCCTCCTCTATATGGCATCCTTTGATATATTTGAACATGGCTATCATATCACCCCTTAACCTTCTCTTCTCCAGGCTAAACATACCCAGCTCCCTAAGCCGTTCCTCATAAGGCATCGTTTCCAGGCCTTTGACCATTTTGGTTGCCCTCCTCTGGACACGTTCCAGCTTGTCAGTATCCTTCTTGAACTGTGGTGCCCAGAACTGGACACAGTATTCCAGGTGAGGTCTGACCAGAGCGGAATACAGTGGTACTATTACTTCCCTTGATCTAGATGCTATACTCTTATTGATGCAGCCCAGAATTGCATTGGCATGCTGCAGGCCCCACAGTGAGTGCCACTCGGCATTTTATCACACCCCCCTCAGTGGGGACACCTGGGACAGACTGCACCTACTGCACCCCCCTTGCTACACCCCTGTGGCCAGCAGACATCAACATGGGAGAGATCAACATAACCATCTGAACAGAAGCACAAAGGAAAACTTGGCTGAGTGGCCATACCAGTGGCCCACAGCAATGTGCACAGTTTTCAGTTTTGTCCTATGCAACTTAAGGGCTTGGGGTACATTTTACTTCTAGATCAGCCACCCAATTAAAGAAAGCTCGGTCGATTAACTGTTCACCATTGCTGACACAGCATATTAAACCAACGCTGTCTCTGTATCTTCTTCAGAGGTTCTGAACATTGATCCATTGACCTGGTGTTTAAAAAAGTGAGAACAATTTTTTTTTTTTTTTTAAAACATGTTTCCCCATTCAAAAAACAAAGGCAACAAAAACCATTAGCAGCTGCTAAAAGCCAGTTTAAATAAAAAATAATATTGGACATAATTTGAAAATCTTCAGGGGACACACTGTAGCTTCTCTAGGGATACATGGATGGTCTAGCAAACTGCTTTGAGGGTGTGTGTGTTTTACACTCTAGTGGTATGTAAATTTTATCAAATAAATAAATAAATATTCTTCTTACGTTTTTTTAGTTTGTAAGATGTTTTTTCCCCCCTTCCCAGGTTGAAAAGCAGTTTTCAATGGATATTTA
The DNA here is from genome assembly GCF_009819535.1 of Lacerta agilis. NCBI lineage: Eukaryota > Metazoa > Chordata > Lepidosauria > Squamata > Lacertidae > Lacerta > Lacerta agilis. The sequence continues at coordinate 50,898,723 of NC_046320.1, forward strand.
CAAGGAAGTATGAATTTGTCCACTAGGGGTTGCTGTTGCACACCAATAGCATATGTGCTGAGGAGCCCACAATACATTTTAAACAATACTAAACAAAACAGGAGAAAGAAATGTACAAACCTATACATTGAAGCAACAACATTCATTAAAAAAAAATAAAACTTTAATTAAAATATAATACAATTCAATTCAAGGAATGAACAATAATCAGCAGCCAGGGTGAAGAGGCATGGTTTTAGCCAGAGGTGAAGGTTTTAAAAATACATTGCTCCAAAATAAAAATATTATTTCCCCACCCCCCTATCTTGAAACAGGAATGGGGTATTGCCTGCATCACTGTATAGAAAATCATGTATGGAGCTGTGGTTTAATTTATAGTATTCAGAACGCACACCAATACAGTATCTGAATTAAAGGAACGCCTTGAAGTATATTGAAATTCTATTGCATCCATTGTCTAGGCAGGCATGGCCAAACTTGGCCCTCCAGCTGTTTTGGGACTACAACTCCCATTATCCCTGGCTAACAGGACCAGTGGTCAGGGATGATGGGAACTATAGTCCCAAAACAGCTGGAGGACCAAGTTTGGCCATGCCTGGTCTAGGGGCAACAGGTTAGCTGTAGCTCAGTATTTCAGACAAGGGGGGGGGGGAGATTCAACTACCCTGCTGCTGCTCCTTCTCTGGTCCATGAGTGGGCCCAGGTTAGACTCACTCTTGATGCCATTTCTCAGAAACATGGAATGCAACCTCCTGGTGACCTTGGGTCCTCTGGACAATAGCAGAAGCCAGCGAGCGCCTCCCCTTTTGTTCTCCAGGTATGTCAGAGAGGGTGATGTTTCGAAAGGAAGTAGGTGGCTGATAGGAAATGTTTGCCTACTGCCATTTTGTTAATGTGGAAGCAGACAGAACTGCACTTTCCACTGAAGTGAACATGAGGAGACTCTGTGCCCTCAAGTCTGCAGTTGCTGCATCAGTGTACAGTGGAACCTTGGTTCTCGAACGCCTTGGTGCTTGAACATTTTGGCTTCCGGACGCAGAAAACCTAGAAGTAAGTGTTCTGGTTTTCGAATGTTTTTCAGAAGCCGAACATCCAATGCAGCTGTTGGCTATTGTTTCCAGGGCACCTGTGCCAATTGGAAGCTGCACCTTGGTTTTCGAATGTTTCGGAAGTCGAACAGACTTCCAGAACGGATTACGTTTAAGAACCAAGGTACTGTTAGTATTTCACCCCCTCCCTTTGTGAGAATCGTGTGACTTATGGTCTGAGAGAAGGGGGAGGGAACTGAGTCTTTGATCTCTTAATTAACTTCTCTGTGTCAGACAGAATGTGACCTTCACTGTGTGTGTTAGACAGGGTTTGTTCTGGAGATAAGATGTGTGCAAGAAACTTAGCCACACAGGCTGTATAGTTATGTGTATATTGTAGCTTGTAGAAAATAAAAGAAGAACTGTTTCAAGTTAAAATAGCCAGCGCTTTATTCGACCTCTGAGGAAGTGAGGGTGCTCATGACAGACAGTCTTGAGTCCAGATATTTATGATTGAGCTGTAGGTGTTCCAGTCTTATCGCCTGGCCCAGTCGGGGCACGAAGTGGGGCACAAGACCTGGATAGATCCTGGCTTAAATCAACATATGGTAGCAGAGGCGGATGGCTTCGTTCCTCCTATGGTGGCAAGCGGCTGGTTGGCGTTCCTCCTGTGTTGCAGAGCGGCTGGTTTTCGTTCCTCTGCAGATGAAGGCTGCTGAGACGTGCTGCTGCTGTGTTTGGTGAGACAGTTCGGCTGCTTCATTTCGGAGCTGTTTTCAAGCTACAGAATTGATTTACAATGGTATGCTGTTTAGCTGCCAGAACAGATAGCAGAGACGCTTTTCCAGATTCTTGCTAATTGCGCTCAGTTTGGGGGAGTGAAGTTAAAGGGAGTTAAGGCTTATTTTGTTGTATGAAGAAGTGGTGTTTGCTACAGTTAAAAACGCAAGCATGTCTTCTGCACAGTTTGGCCAGATATCTCTCTCTTTTCCTCCTCTTACGCCAGAGACGTACCCTACCTGGCAAGTTAGAATGAAAGCGCTTTTACAAAGGGAAAGGCTTTTCCATACCATTGAGGATGATCCCCCACAGGAAGATGATGATGAATGGCCTGCCTGGCATGAAGCTGATCAAAGAGCCAGAGGGACTATTGTTCTGGGCGTTTGTGATACCCTGTTGGTTAGTTTAGAAGATGCTGAAACGGCAAGAGCTGTTTGGGACAAACTTCGTAATTTGCATCTTAGGCAGGGAGCAGGGAGCAGTATTCTTTTTTTCAAGAAATTGTGTAGACTGGAGTTGCAGAAAGATGGCAATTTGCCCAGCCATCTGTCCCAATTACAACGTCTTAGACAAGACCTCATCCAAAGAGACTTGACTTTTTCTGATGCTGTTTTTTCTATGCTAATGATTAATAGCCTGGATGAGTCATATGATGCTATTGCTTCTCAGTTATCAGCATTGCCTAATGATCTTTTAACACCGGACCATGTATCTGGCGTGCTCTTAAATGAGTTTGACCGCAGACAGACTGTTAAAGAAAGCCGGGGCAAAGCTGTTGAAAATGTTTCTAAGCCTTCAGCAGGAGAAAGTGAAACTACTGCAAAGGCACTGAAGTCAGTACGTTGCCATGGCTGCGGAGAGCTAGGTCATTATCGGAGTAATTGCAAGAAAGCTTCAAAGAAGAAGGGCAACTTCAAAGGTGGTGGAGGACGACGCAGACCTCAAGGGCCAGCTGCACAAAAGGCTTTGATCTCTCGTTGTACTGATAAGGATGCATACTCTGTTTTTGTTGTAGATTCTGGGGCGACGCGCCATGTATCTAACGACAGGAGTATTTTCATTAATTTGCAGAGACAGGAAGGCCGAATTCAACAGGCCGATGGGTCAGAGATAAAGTCTCCTGGCCAGGGAACGATTTCTCTGCAGAATCTTAATGCAACAGTTAAGAATGTTATGTATGCACCTCATTTGCAGGACAATTTGCTGAGTGTTTCTCAACTTACTTCTCAAGGTCTCAAGCTGGTGTTCACAAAGTCCCGATGTGACATTATTAGAGACAACAAACTCATTCTTTATGCCAAATGTGTTAATGGTTTATATGTATTGCCTTTTGTTACAGGTGCAACAGCTGGTACAGCTAAGAAAACTAAACAGGCCCACTGCAACATATCAATTGATAAGAATGAGAAGTTGCATAACCATTGTATTCATGATTATCATCGCTTGTTTGGCCATCTTCATTTTCAGGCTTTAACAAAAATGCAAGATTTGGTTGATGGTATGAAGGTTAAGAAGTGTCCTTACCACATGAAATGTATCTCTTGTGCAGAGAACAAAATCAAACAGGCTTCCAAAGGTGCAGAATCAGGAAGGGAGGTTACAAAACCTTATGAAGTAATTCATGCTGATTTGGTGGGACCTCTAGCGCCCTCTAGAGGAAATTCACGGTATTTTCTAGTTCTGATTGATTCATTTTCAAGATATGTCTGGGTTTATGTGTTGCAAAAGAAATCAGAGGCTTTTCAGAGATTTAAGCAATTCTGTGCATGGCTTAAGAATGTGCACAATGAACATGTACGCTGTTTTTTTACTGACCGAGGTGGTGAGTTTTGTTCAGAAGAATTTGAAAGTTTCCTCTCTGAACAGGGAATTGAACACTTGACCGCCACACCCAGGTCACCATGGCAAAATGGCCTGTGTGAGAGAATGAACCAAACGTTGCAACAAGGGATAAGAACTCTGTTGCATGATTCAGGCCTCTCTAACCTTTTTTGGGGGGAAGCTCTGTCTTGCTTCACTTATGTCTATAACAGGAGATTTCACTCAAGTATTAAGAGTACTCCATATGAGATGCTGTTTCAGAAGAAACCATTTGTAAAACATTTGAAAATTTTTGGTTCAGAAGTCTGGGTACACACTGTGAAAAATGACAAATTGAGTAAGTGTGGTCAACATGGTATCTTTCTAGGATATGAGAAAGGTTCTTATCGTGTTCTGATGACAGACACAAAAGCAATAAGGTTGACCAGGAGCATAGACTGCAATCCCAAATGGGACACAGTTGGTATTTTCCAATGTTACCCACTGTCTGATGATGGAAATGTAAAACCAAAACCAGAAAAGAAAAAGGTTGAATCTGATGATGCTGATTCTAGTGATGGTGGAGAGTCTGATCCAGATACAGACCTTCACAGTGCCCAAGCCTCAGTTAAAGATGAGCCAGAGGCTGGTGCAGATGAACAACCTTTGTTCACAATAGATCCTCATTCTCCTAAAGAGGAAATGGATCCAGATGATCAAGAGACTGTAAGAAGGTCCGAAAGAACCACCAAGGGAAAACCACCAAAGCGTTTTTCCATTGAGTTTGCCAAAACTGCTGTTACTGCCAGTAATTCAGATTCTGTGTTTGAACCAACCAGTTACAAAGAGGTTCAAAACATGTCAGCCAAAGACGCAGAACCTTGGCTTAATGCTATGAAATCTGAATTGAATTCCCTCAAGCAGAATGAAACGTGGGAATTGGTTCCACAAGAACCAGGCATGAAATTAATAGATAGCAGGTGGATTTTCAAAGCCAAAACTGACAAACATGGTAAAGTGGTCAGACACAAAGCTAGACTAGTAGCTCGTGGTTTTTCTCAAATTCCTGATCAAGACTACCACGAGACATATTCACCAACAGTTAGGTTTGAAAGTGTCAGACTGTTGATGAAACTTGCTGCTGAGGAAGACATGACAATTTCACACCACGATGTGAATACCGCATTTTTATACGGTGTTCTAGATGAAAACATTTATATGCAACCACCAGATGGTGTACAAGTAAAGCAAGGAATGGTGTGCAAGTTAAAAAAGTCTTTGTACGGCCTCAAACAAAGTTCTCGCTGTTGGTATACCAAACTTACTGAAATACTGTTTTCCTTAGGTTTTGAACAAGGAAAGGCTGATTCCTGTGTTTTTGTAAAGGAGCACAAGCAACAGAAGTTGTATTGCATCTTTTACGTTGACGATCTGTTATTCTTTTGGAAAAATGTAAATATTTACAAAGACACACTCACGAAGTTGCAGAAACATTTTGATATGAAAGATCTGGGAGATGTGACTAATTACTTGTCATTAGAAGTTGAAAGGAATGACAAAGGTGATGTTCTGTTACACCAGACATGCAAAATTAATGATTTGGTCCAGAAATTGAGACTCACTGAGTCAAATGCAGTGGACACTCCCATGGTCACAGGGTACCAACATGACACAACTGCTACAATGTTTCCTGATGTCACATTGTTTCGGAGCATATTAGGCAAGCTAAGTTTCATAGCTAGATGTACCAGGCCTGATATTGCCATTAGTGTAAATCTGCTCAGCAGATATTCAAACAATCCCACAGTGCAAGACTTTAAAGCGCTCAAACGCATTGTAAACTACCTTAAAGGTACTATGCACTATCGCTTGCGTCTTTCTAGCCAGAAATCAGGTGGTCTAGAAATTTACACGGATGCCAGTTTTGGAAGTGACGCAGTTGATGGAAAAAGCACTTCAGGTATCTGTTATATGTACAACCAATGTGTTTTTGATTGGGCATGTAAAAAGCAAGCGACTGTAAGTTTGAGTTCATGCGAAGCAGAGCTCAATGCATTAACTCACTCACTTATGGACATTGAGTGGTTACTGCAGCTATGCCAAGACATTAGACTGAAAGTTACTTGTCCAGTTAATGTATACCAGGACAGTAAATCTTGCATAGCACTGATACATTCTGAAGGTTGCAAGCAAAGAACAAAGCATTTGCAGATAAAATTACAACGCGCCAGAGAATGTATTCAGAAAAATGTTGTGAAGGTTTCATATGTACCAGGGAAGGAAATTCCTGCTGATGTGTTGACTAAGGCTGTGAACAAGGAACAACTTGGTATATATGTTAAACAGTTACAGTTATGTTAGATTCTCCCAAACCTCGGGATGAAATGGGGGAGTATGTTAGTATTTCACCCCCTCCCTTTGTGAGAATCGTGTGACTTATGGTCTGAGAGAAGGGGGAGGGAACTGAGTCTTTGATCTCTTAATTAACTTCTCTGTGTCAGACAGAATGTGACCTTCACTGTGTGTGTTAGACAGGGTTTGTTCTGGAGATAAGATGTGTGCAAGAAACTTAGCCACACAGGCTGTATAGTTATGTGTATATTGTAGCTTGTAGAAAATAAAAGAAGAACTGTTTCAAGTTAAAATAGCCAGCGCTTTATTCGACCTCTGAGGAAGTGAGGGTGCTCATGACAGACAGTCTTGAGTCCAGATATTTATGATTGAGCTGTAGGTGTTCCAGTCTTATCGCCTGGCCCAGTCGGGGCACGAAGTGGGGCACAAGACCTGGATAGATCCTGGCTTAAATCAACAGGTACTGCTGTATGTGTCTTTTGCCTTTCAAGCAGACCAATGCTGTGTAGTTTGCCCTCCCCCCCCCCCAAAGGCAAGCTTTTCTATGGTGCTAAAAAGTACTGGTAAATACAGATCACAGATCTCTTGCTTGTCTCCTAAACAAGCTCTAGCTGACTGCTAGATCGTCATGAAATCAGCACAGATGCTCTTGGCCAGGAGATTGACATTGGAAGGCTTTGAAAGGAAATGTATTTAAGGAGGGATTAGGAGGAGGAAATGAAGGAAGCTTGGTATGTGGGGAGCTCTGATGAAACATTTCAGCTAGGTCCATAAATGACTGGACAGCAGTCAGAACAGTTTCATCAAAGGGCTTAATGGACACTTGATCCACAAGTGTCAAACTTGGAAAGTCCCTTGGCTGGTTGTGTTGCCTGCCACTAACATGCAGATTCGCAAGGGCACTAATCTAGGTCAGTAAGTCTCAAAAGGAACACCTGTGGATCCTTACTGGGAGTGTAAAGATAGGTGGCATTCTCCTGCACATGATTTTATTCTGAAAGAACTGCAAGATTAAATGTTGTCTCTGAAAGGATAAGGTTTGCTATCAGTTTATCCCTTTTCTTGCTCCTGGCAATAAACCGCAACTACAGAAAACCATTCCACATTTGCTTGGAAAGCTGCACAATAAGACAACCAACTTTATTTTAAGGTGGCTACTGGGACCATATAAACCTGGTTAACTATTTCAAATAGTAACTCTGCAGAAGGTGAGATCCTACGAAACAATGATTGCCGCATGTCCTCCAAACAATCAGTAGAAGCTGGTGTGTATAAGTGGGGGGAGGGGGAATTGACAAAGTTGAATTTAAGTAGTAAAAATTAAAAGACTTCACAGAGCTGGACCCGTAAATTTAGACAGTGTGGAAAATGACAATGGGGAAACTGTAACAAAGGATGGATCTCCACAAATATTCTGGCACGTACTTAGGCTTCATTGCAGTTGTGAATGGGATCTGAGAGAAGTTAATGGTTTTGGCGACAGAGTTCTTGGATGCCTCCCGATGACTTCTTTATTGAGCATTTATCCTGATTGATTTGCATGGTGGTTACGTTACTTCCCGACACTTTCCTTGCCGCAAAAAGTCCAGGTTTTTCTAATTTGGTCCAATGCCACAGGAATGCTTTAATTGCATAAACCTAAATTGCCAGTATGCAACTGAATCCCTCCTGCAAAATAGCAACAGTCTGGATGGGGCCCTAAATATCGGAGAGAGAAAGTGCTCTAGACAAAAGCAATGCATGACTAGAGAATAAAAAATATTTTAGTTGAGGATATGGAAAGAAGCCATAGATTTTCATAATGGATAGGGAGACAGAATAGATCAGGCCTAGGGGCCAAATGTAACCCTCTAGGATTCTGGCCCGTGGAACACACACTCTCCCTATGCCCAGTTATAGGTAGGTAGCCGTGTTGGCCTGCCATAGTCAAAACAAAATTAAAAATTAAATTTTTTTTTTAAAAAATCCTTCCAGTAGCACCTTAGAGACCAACTTAAGTTTGTTCTTGGTATGAACTTTCGTGTGCATGCACACTTCTTCAGATATTATTCTCCCTATACCCTCACTGGCCCTTCTAGGCCCTCAAATGTTTTTGCTGAGCTGAAATAAGACTTGATTCAAGTTTATCAGGAGATGCTAGCTAACCCATGTGATGAGCTATCAGAAATGCAGCTTGGAACATCTTCTTGGCAATGGTATATCCCCATGTGCTACCTACCCAAAGTGGCCATTGGGCTCTCCTGGCCAATAAATTGTATAGAAGACTTCTTGTTCAGGCTGGGATTTTGTCTGAGGAACACCGTCTTCCTCGATTTGAGGGATTTCTGTTTGTCCCTCCACTGCTGACTCCGCAGCGCAGTATTGACATAGATTAAAGAAGGGGAGCAAATTAGAAGAAATAAAGGGGGAGACCTGAAATCTTCCTGCCTAATCAACTGGTGTGTTGATGAGTATAAAGTGTAGTCAAGGACAGAAGAGCTGTTGAGGAAATATGTGCTGCTCATTCTTAAGCAAAGTGTTGGGGAGGAGTTTCAGCCTCCCCAGACAGCGACATGTCATTGATGCAATAATACTGTATCAGTGGTGAATTTATACTGGACCATCCATATGTCATTCAGATTAATTAGTTGTTCTGCCATGCATGCCCAGTGTTACAGCATTATTGCCATCTGGTGGGGTAATCTTGTGCTATGAAGCACAACCAAAGCGGGACCAAAAATTGTGTTTGTGGTATATAAAGTTACAGGATTTCAGCAGGACATTGTGGGGCACGCACTGTTTGGAAATGAAGCCGTATGTCCACCCCAATAACATAATGAAAGCTGAATTAAAAGGATGCTTGGAGGGTCCTCTAGTAATTGTTCACACCTCCTTTTAGGTGCACATCTCACAGGTAAGAGCAATTCAGCACATTTGTGCATTCAAGAAAAGAAACAATCTGTTCAGCCACTTCAAAGAGAGCAAGTATCCCCACCCTGCACCCGAAAACCACAAAAACAAAGGAGTAAGAACCCAGCCAATAGTTTGTATACAGTGACACCTATAATTACAAATGTAATTATAGGTCTCACAACCTTAGACACGGCAGGATTGGTTGGAGAACTTAACAGCACAAGCTTGACTTCCACTCCAGCAGTGTTGCACAGAAGTTATCCTGCTCTCATTTGGAGCTCTCTGTATTTTATTTATATAGGTTTCTAATTCTTCTGTGCTAGAGACCTAATGCATTTTATTCATTCTTCCCGCTGCTCAGTGCGGCCACTTTTTGTTCTCCTTTTACATTCTGTGTATACTTAACAGCTACCAACTGCTCTGTTGGAATGAGGATGAGAGTTTGTAAGGAGTCTCTCCTCCATTACCGCAAACAGCTCTCTGGTCTTCTGCCAGCGTCTTTAAGGCTACCCCACTGTGCTCAAACCACTTGTGTTTCAGATCCTTTAGGTCTCTCCTTGGCTATCCAATTCCATGCACTTGCTTCCTAGCAAGGCCTCCTAACAACATGATAGCACAAAGCTGAGCCCTGGGACTTTAAACAGTTAAAAACAGGTCCTCTTATCTTAGCATGAAAACATTTAAGGAGTGAGGATATTGGCAGTAGCTTCTGGTCTGGTAATTTCATTTACAGATATCATGGAACGAGTATCAGTTTTATAGCGTAGCTTATAACTGAGGATTTTCCAATGAGCGGATATTATTCCAGAGAGAATGAAACACCACCAACATAAAACAGTGATGCCTCATAGTTTCTTTTGTCGAAAATCTCCATATAAACTAGTGAGCAGGGTTTATGTTTGCAAAGCATATTTGGGATGCATTCCAGAAGCCACTTACTTAAGAGGAGTCCAAATGACATCAGTGGGACTCCTTGAGATTAAGTGGCTTGTGGCTTTTCATTGCCTTCCTTGCCTGCACATGCTATACACACTTTGTCAAAGTTGTGTTGGTGGTTTCTGTCTTACAAAAATCACTCATATTTTAGTTCAATAGCTATTTAAGGCATGCTATACAAACAAAGAGGAATGCTTTAAAGAAGAAGAAGTTAGCTTGAATTAGTTTCTTCTAATAGGCAAATCCCAAAAATTCTACATAAGTTCAAAATGTCTAGAAGAAGAGGGGTTATTACATGCACCCTATCTTGAAGATAATAACCCCAAAGTGCAGTATGAAATTATTTCCAACAAAGCACCATAGGTCAGAGATGCATCTAACTCATGATTATTAAGAGGGGAAGACGTGAAGGCAATAAATGACTCCTGGAGCCACATGTAGAAAGCCCCACCACCTAGCCTGATAGCAGTTCATATCCCTTGGCAATCCAAACCCAGCATGCAGTAGCTTGCAAACAACTTACAGCTTCAATGGATGGAAGGTATGCCAGGCAATATCCTTGTTGCCTGGGTCATTCTCACCTTATCTTCCTGACTGGTTGAGCACTCCTGCATATGAACAATGGTGCCAACTCTAGCTTCTCTGTCCTGCTGGACAGCTCCTCTGTCACAGCGATGTTTAAAAAAGTACAGTTATCACCAGAATTCTCACTTGTGTGCCCATACTTCTATAGATATGAGGGAAGACTGGTGTAACCCTATTTGCATTTTTGAGCTGTGTTCCAGTGTTGGGGCTTATCTACTCCTGGTGTCGTGCTATGATTAGCTACCGAGTTAGTCAGAATCCTATTTTCCAATGAAGGTGGCAGGGAAATAACAACAGGAGGCTCCTCATGGCTCCAGAGGAAGAGTTCAACTTACCCCTTCTGCCACTCAAGTATATACTCCTCATCTTTATCTTCTTCCTCCTCCTCCTCCTTGCCATCATTACCACCCATGTCAGGTGTCTCAGAGGCCTTGTCAAAAACCAAATCCTAGTACAGTGGTACCTCGGGTTAAGAACTTAATTCGTTCTGGAGGTCCGTTCTTAACCTGAAACTGTTCTTAACCTGAAGCACCACTTTAGCTAATGGGGCCTCCTGCTGCCACTGCACCGCCAGAGCAAAATTTCTGTTCTTATCCTGAAGCAAAGTTCTTAACCTGAAGCGTTATTTCTGGGTTAGCGGAGTCTGTAACCTGAAGCATCTGTAACCTGAAGCGTCTGTAACCTGAGGTACCACTGTAGTCAATGCACACTTTCCATTTTTAGCCAACACACACAATATGCAGTCATGTAAGTGGGTGGGTAGCAGGCAGGTAAGTGAGAAAGGTGTTACTATCAGACTCATATTCAATTTTGAGCCAGAGAGGAACTGACAGGGCAATAACGCTCACCTCAGTTTGCAGGCAGACTTTACAAAATTTCCAAATACTGTATTGTATTTCGTACCAAAAAACTCGGCTGACATCATCATACAAAATGCATATAGCAAGACTGTTGTACCATCAACTAGGTCTAATCAACTAGGGTTGATGCTAGAATTAGTTTGCTAATCAACTAGGGTGGCAGGACTACTTTTCGTTTCTTGTAAATTGTTAAAATTAGCTGCTGTGCTAACTTAGATGCTAGCTAGAGTTGATTTTACATTGCTTCATTACATTACTTGAGTTTACATTGCTTTGAAATCTTTTTCATTATACAAGACTGTACTGCCATTCATTTTTGAGCTGGCAAAGCATAGTGGCCAAGCCTGAGCTAGGAACCATGAAGTTCCTTGCTCAAATTTTACTTCCTCCACAAACTCTCTATGCAGAGGCCATTCTCTTAGTCTCAGCCCCACAACTACTGTATGAAGTCAGCCTTACCATGAGCCATGCTCAGCACAGATCAGCAGGGGTGGCAGTTTGGGTGCCTCCCAACCACTGTCTGCTGGGCCACCCACAACAGTGGCAACTGACTAGCCAGTCACCTGGCCATTGCGGCCACCAACTGCTTCTCCCCCCCTCCTGCTGATGCTACCACCCAATTGATTGGCTGTCAGCAAAGCAGTGGAGGCACAGACACTCTCAGGAATGCGTGATCATGCCCATTGTTGCTGAGATCACCCTGGAAAGCACCTGTGCCACAGTTTCTTCGCTGCAATGGCAGCAAACGCTATTTAAACAGTATTTTAAACAGGCACAGGGTGACCTTGCGCACAATACCTCACCCTGAGGAAGGACCCCAGAACATTGTGTTGGGCTTGCCAAAGGTTGTAAGACAGAGGAGAAGAGGGCACTGGGGTGTTCTACCCAGCTCAGGCAATGTGATGCCTGGCACAGGCCTTGGTGGAGATAATCATGCTGGCCTTCCATGCTCCAATCCTTTGTAAGGATTATTGAGATGAAGTAAGTCGGAGTTGGGCAATCTGTTTCTGGACTCCAGCACCCATTATCCCCAGTCAGCATGTCCAGTTAGGCATGCCAGGAGTTCATATCCAAAAACATCTGGAGGCTCACATGATGCCCACCCCTGATATAGGAGAAGCATTTGAACACTTGAAATATGTTCTATCACTCAGAAGCTCTGCCATTTAATGCACATTTGCTTTTAGCCCACAAAGTTTTTGTGCTCCCCTCACCCCAAATGAAGACATTTGCAAAAACCATTTTAAAAACAACGAAATGATTCTCTACATTGATCGTCCTAAGAACATCCAAATCTAAATTTATGGATTGGCTCACTAAAAGCTACAATGCAATGACTTTAAGAAGTTTGTTCCCTGCCCAGATACATTAGTGGTGCATTATGGACGACATGGAAAATGTAGCTTTTAATGGAAACTACAACTAAACCATGTACTATTAGCACTGCAAATGCCATACTTTGATAAAGGATCTGTCACTCCCTGAATGAACTGTCTACGATGTTGTGTTGTTTTTGTACTGTTCCTTCCCCTCCCGAACTGAAAAGACAATCAACACATTGACTTGGATGAAAAGCATAAGAATTGTCAGCATGAATGTTGTTATGATTCTTTTGTGACTAGATAGAAGTTATATAAGAATATTTAGTACACATTTTCAAGTAGCTGAGCAAGACTCTTTTGAGAAAGAATTATGATGCAGATCTCTAGATGCTTAATTACCATTACTGCATTCATATAAGGGGACAGATGTTTCCCATCAGAGATGAGAAGAGGTGTCTTGGAAGGAAACAGTATTTCCTTGTAAAGCATATAATGAATGGCAACACATTCATATGAATGAACATGTTAGACCCAAGTGTTTCTTCAGTATCCCATTCAGGGTAGGATGCTTCCATACCTCCCTTCTTCCCTTTCTGAATTCCCTCCTGGATTTAACAACTCAGATCACCTTGACCTGTTGCATAGCAGCACCAACGTACTGTATTACTTCAAACTTAAATTTCCAGACTTTGTAAAGCAGGTGTGATTTGATGGTTGCTTCTTAAACTCCTTTACTGTCCTCAAAATCCCATGTGAAAATTTCACAAGAATCTGTGAATAATAAATTGTCTTCCTGAAAATTCACTGCAAAATTTTTAAATATAAAGTATTATGATGAAAATTAACCAAGATACACATAAAAGACACCCCCCATGTTAGTTTCACTGGCTGCAGCTTATTCCATTTCCCAGACATTTCCCTATCTGTTAATTTCTGCATTGCATTTGAGCTTTCACATGGTGAAAATCATGGGAGTAAAGTGACAAAATTTGGGGTGGCATACAAAATTTGGGGTGGCATATAGTTTTCTGGCTGCTTTCTTGGGGGAATAATGGGGGAAGAGAAGTATGCATGTATTGAAAGAGTGGAGAAGTGATGTTGTCCAATGATGTCCATTGTTGTGTCACACCACGGCAACTGCTGTGAATGAAATTTAGCATGACATGCTGGTATATCAAACAAAAAGCTCGTTCCATAATACTACAGGTGCTACAATGTGAAAGGAACATTCGAAAACAGGACAGAAGCACAAACATTAGAATCAGGAAAACTAATGCACTATTCCCCATGTCAGAATGCACCCCATGTCTTCTTTTCAATTCAGTTTACACGCAGGTCCCGCTATTAGAACGCTTATTATACACAAATTCAGTTATCTAAACATAAAGAATTATGCCTACACACACAGCTGATTCACATATTCAAACAGGCTGAGTTTGCCCACTAGCTTACTTGTTTGTGCTTTTCTGGACAACAACAGCCATTTTTGGGCAAAAATCATGGAGAATGATTGCACAAATCAGGGAGCTGGAGGGATCAGACAAATGAATTTTTCCTTTGTCTCTCTTTGGCTGGTTGCAGCAATTTAGGAAAAAACCCTGGAGGAAGAGGGGAGAGAGATCATGGATTAGAAATGTCCCCATAGGAAATAATGGAAACTGCAAGCTCTTTATGCAATCGCTCACCCAATGAACAATTTCCTAGAAATGCATTATGTTTGGAAAGTGAGACCTAAATGTATTTTTAATAAAACGCACCCAACTTTTGGCCTAACATCTTGTTCACAGCAGTGCTGACACACATTAATGCTGTTGTAGAAAAAGAAAAGGAAAAACTTCGGGGAAGGCTGGTGATCTGCTGCTGCTGACAGGCTTCAGATTACTGCTGCCCCTCTCGTGCTCTCCCAAGCCCACATTCCCAGCATGTCTGTACTCCTGTCTGAGTGACATCTACACAGGCTTGGTCATGTCCACAGAATGGAAGATGGCAGGATCCCCAAGGATGTGCTCTATGGGGAGCTGGTTCGGGCACCAGGACCATTGGCAGGCCAACTTTGTGTTACGAAGATGTCTGCAATCATGACATGAGGGCCGGCTACATCAACATTGTCATGTGGGAATCCCTTGCAGACTACTGCAGTGCCTGGAGACAAGCAGCCAGGTTGCGCATCCATAGCAGTGACCGGAGGAAGAATGACCACTGGGAGGAGCACAGAGAGAGAAACACCATGGTGCATCTGCAGCAGCACAACCGGATGCCTTCATCTGCTCCAGCTGCAACAAAACATGTTGGTTTCTACAGCCACAGCAGGCACCGCAGTCTTCCAACAGTTTGACGTTACCCCCAAAGGCTCACTCCTCCATTGTCTCCCAAGACAGGCAGATTCCAACAACCAACAACACACACAATAAACAAAGCAATACTCCCACTCACCAACTAGCAGATAAGAATAAAAGGATATTTAAAAACAACAACAACGGATTAACCTCACAAATGTGAAATAATTCAAAGTTAATTCTCTCCCCGCACTTTTTATTGAACCAACATTTGCAAGTTCACAGAAGCCACAATATATGGCAATCTATGACGCTGTCCTGTAAATGTCATTGTTTTATATCATCTGTTGTGGTAAATATCTTAATAGTGTTTGCAAAAGTGGATTTGTGCAGCAGTGGGGTATTTATGTGAGCTGAATACCAGCATCCATTAGTAGCTGTGAATTTACTGTTATTACACTTCGTAAAATAGATGCAAGCAACTTTGCCATTGCCATCAAAGGAGAATGATGCCCGCAGCGCAGTGAGGGGTGAACCATAGAAATAAACACAGGAGATTTGTATTGGCTTGAAGAGGAACACAACTTTTTTATTGCTTACAGATGAAAGTAGGTTTTGGGCAAGGGATTGGGTATGGATCCAGTATCAAACAACCCACCTGCTGGTTGATAAATAAGCTGGGGCTGACCCAGAGCTGGGGAGTCACCCCTGACATGGACCAGATGCTATGATCTTGCTTGGGCTGCCATTGGAAGAGGGGCTGTGGCCCATTGGCTCCCATGTGGATTCCCCGTAAGAGAATCCACTTGGGCAAAAAAACTACATTTGGGCAAAAAAAATGAAAGGCACAAATACAGGATGGGTGACACCTGGCTTGAGAGCAGTACATGTGAAAAGGATCTAGGAGTCTTGGTAGACCACAAACTTGACATGAGTCAACAGTGTGATGCAGCAGATAAAAAAGCCAATGCAATTCTGGGCTGCATCAATAGGAGTATAGCGTCTAGATCAAGGGAGGTAATAGTACCACTATATTCTGTTCTGGTCAGACCTCACCTGGAATACTGTGTCCAGTTCTGGGCACCACAGTTCAAGAAGGATACTGACAAGCTGGGACGTGTCCAGAAGAGGGCAACCAAAATGGTCAAAGGCCTGGAAACGATGCCTTATGAGGAACGGCTTAGGGAATGGGTATGTTTAGCCTGGAGAAGAGAAGGTTAAGGGGTGATAGAATAGCCATGTTCAAATATATAAAAGGATGTCATATAGAGGAGGGTGAAAGGTTGTTTTCTGCTGCTCCAGAGAAGCAGACATGGCGCAATGGATTCAAACTACAAGAAAGAAGATTCCACCTAAACATTAGGAAGAACTTCCTGACAGTGAGAGCTGTTCGGCAGTGGAATTTGCTACCAAGGAGTGTGGTGGAGTCTCCTTCTTTGGAGGTCTTTAAGCAGAGGCTTGACAGCCATCTGTCAGGAATGCTTTGATGGTGTTTCCTGCTTGGCAGGGGGTTGGACTGGATGGCCCTTGTGGTCTCTTCCAACTCTATGATGCTATGATGCTATGATTCTATGATTCTATGACTCCCCTCCCAGACCCCTGATCAGCTAAAGATCCAACTCAATGCCTTATGTTGAACCAGACCCCACCTCGGCCAGCTGATCACCAAACCATTCACATCTGCAAGCAATCCCCAAGGTCCTTGGCCACGTCCTTCAACCAGAGTCCGTTCCTTGCATGTCATGGATAGGCTGAATGCAGAGGAGTGGTGGGAGGCACCAAAGATCTCCTTCTCTGCTGCATCCAGAGTTTCTTCCTCAGATACCAACACTTGGGACCATTTGAGAAGATCCTCAGGATTTTTCTCAGGGGGCCCTACCTACTCCTCAGGGTCCTTGACCTCCGGGGTGTCCCTTTCATCCTCCAAGGACTCTATTACTGTCACAAGGTCAGAACTAGACATGGCAGACCCATTGAAACACTTTGCTCAAGATGAAGGAAAAGGGACTATTGTAAGAGAAGAGCTATTAAATGTTATAGATTAAAAATGAATACAAATTGATTTTGATTAAAATAGACTTGTTATGCTATGAAGACTGAATGTAATTTAATTAATACTAATGGGTGGTTGGGTTAATTTTTCATTGTTCTACTCAGCTGTATCTTACCCATGGAACTGGATATAGATTTTATTTTTGTTTTTCCTTTTCTATTTTACCTTTTTTCATGATTGCCTTCTTTCCATGTACAGTGATTTATTAAACTGAGGAGGGGAGGACCCAAAGTTAATAGACCTCTATGGGTTCAACAGTCAAGAAGACAGTTTCTCCATGTGCTGTAGAGAGAAATGAGGGGAAGATGGCGTTCACCAACCTGGGAAGGTAGCTCATGTAGAAGGAAAACTCTGGTCCTAAACCTCTGCTGCCTTGTAGGATATCTTCAGGAGAAGAAAAGGTCAAGGAGTAAACCCTACACAAATCCAGAGTGGAGTCTCTAAGGCGGTTGGGTGGTGCCTTGTATACCTCCTTCTGGCAACTTCTGCAACCAAGCTGGTACCACAGTATTCTCTGCTTTCTTTTGGACCACATCAGTGAGGCCGAGAGGAAGGTCTTGTCATCTGGGCACTCCAAGACCTCCATACACACTGCGCAGGCTTGCACCCTGGGGAGGTCAATTTTGGTGCTGCTAACACAGCGGTTTGTCTTTATACCCGGAGGCACACTCCATTGTTTCCTTAGACAGATGGATGCCAACAACAATTACCATATTGGCCTGAATATAAACCTCAATTTTTTTCCAAATTCTGACTGTGAAAAGTTAAAGTGTGGCTTAAATTGACGACCTTACAAAAATTGGCTTTTACAATATCGCTGCTGAAACAGACATACGATAAAACAGAATGGGTTTGAGTGACTGCGGAATTTTAAGGGAATGGCTTATATTTGGATATTATATTTTTTTCTCCCCCACCCCCTTGAATTTTAAAGGTGCAGTTTATATTCGGGCCAATACGGTACAGCTGATCTTATACGCTGGTGTAAGAGCTGCTGAGATAACAAATCTGTGGTGCTTTTAATACTTAGGGAAAGGTTTATAAGCCACCCTGCGAGCTCAGTTTGAGTACCTTAGATGGAGTACATTTTTAACATAAATAGGTATGTAGCAACACAGAAGTCATAATGGGTAAGCTGAACTCTTCCTATTTAACCTCAAAACCCAGGAAGCACTTGCTCTCTTTTAAAACATGCAAACACTTCAGCATTCCATGACAATCATAATTCAGCTATCAAATTGTGCTGATGATTGGCATTTGCTGACCTCCTAACTCATACTGCTGCAAGAGTTTCTCTCACTTTCATTCCTCAGCACTTGCCAAATGTCTCAGTGATGTTGTTTCCCAGTTCTAAATTATTACAGTATTAATAAGGTCAGTGATTTAGTAGCTGCATTTTGATATTCACTTAGCTACAATTTCTGTATTCAGTCATCTGTCCAACAGTCAAATTGGGTGTCGGGGCAAAGATGGATGAGGGAAGCATCAAGGCATCCCCTCTAAAATTATCCACAAGGGGGCTCATTGCGAGCCGTGTATTACTAGCAGTCTGGTAGCAAACATCAAACAAATGAGGAAATGGAGGGAGAGCCCATAAAACATCCCCATTTGGTTGAATGGCTTTTTAGAAAATTGAAAACTGAAACTGCCATCACAAGAGCTGACAACTTTCCTATCTGCTGCTTACAATCTAAGGGTTCTTCATATTACCTGTTTATTGAATATTCATCCTGATTTGCTTCTAGAAAGCCTATGTAGTAGTTAGATTATGTCCAATCTTTACTGAGCTTTCATTCTTATTTGTTTACGGGGAAGGTTATATGGCAATGAGCATTCATCCTGATACACCTGTTCATCATCGAGAGCCAGTGTGGTGTAGTGGTTAAGAGTGGTAGACTCGTAATCTGGGGAACCGGGTTCGCGTCTCCACTCCTCCACATGCAGCTGCTGGGTGACCTTGGGCTAGTCATACTTCTCTGAAGTCTCTCAGCCCCACTCACCTCACAGAGTGTTTGTTGTGGGGGAGGAAGGGAAAGGAGAATGTTAGCTGCTTTGAGACTCCTTCGGGTAGTGGTAAAGCGGGATATCAAATCCAAACTCCTCCTCCTCCTCTTCTTCTTCTTCTTCTTCTTCTTCTTCTTCTTCTTCTTCTTCTTCATCCCACACTTTGCAGTGCATTCTCCCCTTCACTTTTCTAACTGCAAAAAGTTTTCTTTTCGTTTGTTTGTTTTTAAAGTAGATGTGTTGTGTTAGGGCGGCAGAGCACTTTAATCCACTTTCATTGGGCAAACCCAAACGACCAGTATGCACTTGAATAGCTCCTGCAAGATATTGACGGTCTGGAAGCACCCTAAGGCAATGGGTGTTTCATTCTGTTCCCTGGAAATGAGAGCTGGTCACAGTTCCATAGGCAAGTCTCTAATTTTTTTTGTACTTTTCCTGTGAATTGCTTTGAGCACCATGTATGTACAGTATATGCAAAAGAAGTGACACACACACAAAGTCATTATGAAAATTGCCACCATGTGGAGCTCTGTTAGCCTACTCTGTAGCTGCTTTTCAAAGTAGTACAGGAAGTGACCTGTACCCCCATCTCCATCTCTCAATCCTTTCTAATCCCTTTCCTTTCAGTCTAACTAAAATGGAAGAGGAGATACAAGCCACAGCAGAGATTATGGTACAACTGGGAGCTGAGTCGCTGTATGATTAGTTACCATTTAATTTCTCTCTCACTCCCACTCCTTTTATGGGCAAGTGAGGCGCACACACTTAAATTGTTTTTCTTAATGCCATATCTTCTTCTGTGACAATGGCAAACAGCACTAAGCAGCACTGATTCCTCACTTCATTATTTTATTTCCTTTTCACAGAGTGGAGGGGTTGGTTCTGGAGTTGTGTCATTTTCTAGGCCAGTCCCAAAGCAAAGACACCACCATTTATTAATATATAGGCCATCACTGGGAAACACGAACAATGACTTATTGTGTAAGAGACTGTTGATGCTTCAAATTCAAGCCCCCATAATTCCTCCTCCTGGGCCCACAATTGACCCATAGGATCCCTTCAATTCCATTGAGAGTCCTTTGTTTTGTATTTCTATTAATAATTACGTACGTATTTGCATGCCTGTATACCCAGAATGCACTGTGCTTTTTTTTTTTTTTTTTACAGATAATCCAAGGCAAAGCTGTTGCAAATTCTAGACTCAGAGTTGAGAGGACTCCAGTTTCCCTCCTCCAAAAATATATTTGGGCAATGGGGTAATGAAGACCACTTCTCCCCCGTCATTCATTTTATATATCCCAGACTTACCTCTTTAGAGTGTGCAGAGTGATTAATGTAAGTGTGAAATCCTTTTTAATATCCTTTCTTGAAAACCTTAGGAGGTGTAGGGTTTCAGCGCAGCACTCTTCTCTGTAATTCAAACTGAGTACTAACTTGTTATAGCAAGTGTGCAATAAATAATGGATTTTACTTGGAGTGAAATCCTGTGCGTGATGGACTTGTTGTATTACAAAAAAAAAAGCTTTATAGGAAGGACATGTATTTATTTCATTGCTGAAAAGCTTTGCAAATGCATATTTTGGCTTTTTACCTGGAATCTTGGATAGCACCCCTCTAATAAAAAATAATAATACTTTTCTTCGGCTACTGACAGTGGAATTAAAATTGCAGTTAGCAGCAGTGTTGTGATTTTGGACACACATGAAAAAAAGGGAAGGATGCTGGGCTACTAATGTCCAGAACCAGATGGTTATCTCTGTAGCCGAGGTCCTTTGCTGTCTCAGGATACTTCAGCAAATACTTGACCTGGCTTTTGTGTAGATTCACAAGCTGTCCCTCCAAACAGCAGGAGATTTATTATGTCTTTAACTTTTAATTTCCTTGCTTGGATTGTGGAAATGATGTGATGTGTGAGTCCAATGGTACTCCTTAAACAAATGCTGCCAGTATTTTAAACAGAACAAATAAGTTTGTTTTGGAATAAACAGGGTGTTGGGGGAATTAACTTTTCTTAAAACAGCTTTCAGGATTTACTGCATGTTGATCCATTCTCTTGGCAAATTTTACTATGGAAGGAGAACAAATTTTAAAAACACACTTTTGTGTGGGTGTACAAGTCAACACACACAACTGAACAACTTTCATCTTAAAAGTGTTTGGAAATATCTTGAGACTAGGACTTTCAAACCCTTACATGCCTATTCTCAAGATGCTGACGGTGAAGCCTATTAGTTGTCAGACTCTTCGCTGGAAGGTCTTGTGCTGATTTTATTTTGTTGAGCCAGGGCAGACCATGTGCAAGTAAAGTGTGGGATATTTAACCATACAATTCATTCAGGATGGAAGAAGGAACCATGCCAACATGAAGGGCAATGAAGGAAAGTTGCTGGTAATCCAGAAAGTAGATCTCTGACTGGCCATAACTGGCCTGCCCCATCCTGCTTCAGAGTAAATTGCATGAGGGGGGGGGGGAGCAGTCCAAACAAAATGTTGCTGTCAGACATTGTAAACTAGGGTAGCCATATTTCAAACAGTGAAAATCTGGACAGAAAAGTTGTTAATTTGCAAAATAGCGCTCTCTCTCTCTCTCTCTCTCTCTCTCTCTCTCTCTCTCTCTATATATATATATATATGTTGTTGTTTTTGAGCTATTTTTATTGAAAATTGGCACTGCTGCCATGGGGTGCCATTACCCTGGATTTTCCTGGACATTTTTATTGATTTCCACCTGGAACCTGCTACAGACGGCAGTGTTCCAGATATGTCCAGGAAATTCCGGGTGTATGGCAACCCTATAAGAAGCAACTAGGACCAGAATCTTCTAGGTGTTCATATCAGCAAGAAAACCGGACTTAATAAGCTTTTGGGATAGCTCAGTTGGTAGAGCATGAGACTCAGCGTCATGGGTTCAAGCCTTACATTGGGCAAAAGATTCCTACATTGCAGGGGATGGACTAGATAACCCTTGTGGTCCCAACTCTATGGGCCTATAGGTCAGGACCTGATTCACACTGGCCTATAGCTGTGGTTGCCCCTATACAGTATGATGAAATGCCCTTCCCTCTGTGGCAGCCACCAGTTGATTCAGATATCATGTAAAACCTCCTCCTTTTGCCCAGGCTGTTCCTCATTCATAAGACTGGACATTCTTTGATGTGCTTGACTCCCTTGAACTTATTGTTTTATTTGCTTTCACATGCTTTGGCGTGCTTTTAGACTAATGTTCTAGGCTGTATTTTTTTGCTTAAATAATGTTGTTTGTTTTTAATATTGTATTACTGCTTAGACTTTTCTTTCTTTTTTAATGTTAATCAGAATGTAAGTGCTTTTAAATAAACAAAATAATGAACAAGGGATGTTCTTGGTGGTGAGGCCATTCATCTGGAAGTTCCCTCTGGCTATCAGCAGCCTGAGTCCTCTCTCAAGTTACCATTTCAATCTTGCCCACCGCATAGAAATAAGTGTCACAAGCACACAAAATTCACTTGCACGTACTGATGTTTCTTGCTTCTGTTTGATGATTTGCGGTGCTCATGTCTCGGTGGTGTCTTCTCTTTGATGCCAAATAACACAAATGGTTGGTTAATCTCCGGTTCCTTTAAAAAAAGAGAGAAGTTCATCTAATGTTTTGTCTGACAGTCCTCTCAGAATCTAATGGGGGGCCGCCAATGGCATTCCACAGCTGTTGTCCCTGTTTACAAATTGTAACACATGAGGACGTTCCCATTGTGGGGCATATGGAGCATGTACTGTATGTTACATTTAGCATTCTGCGATGTCTTGTTAAATCTCAATTTTACGGCCTTACCCTGGCTGTAAGGCTTTTCTGAACGAGGCAGACAAGAGAGACAGGTGTGTCACAGATTCAGCTTGGTGACAAGTTTTCAAATTCAGACGCATTCTTTGAGCCACAAAGTAAAGGAGCAGCTGGTGGCTCAAGGGCCTATCTGATTCTGTTGGAATTTTTGTGGCAGAAAGAATGAGTTGTTTTGTACTGCCTGAGAGCAACACCAGGCACATTTCTGTGGAGATACGATTTGTGTTTGATCTTGTCAGGTGGACTTTAGTCTTCACTAGTGGGCTGGACATATCAGTTCAGCTCTAAACAGTGTCTTGTGCTGGGGTTTGAATATTCTCAGCTCCTATTAAGATCAAAACTGTCTGAAAGTGCTGAGTGTGTCTGAATATACAGGCCTCGTTATTTACCAAAACATAACACGAAGGAAGAGAAGACTGTATGGGCGATGCACTTACATATACAATATCATTTATGACATTCATTTTAACACCATTGCTTTCCTACTAGAAGGAATACTGTCGGTCCAGAGTTGGGATGCAGCTGAGGCAAAGGCAGAAAATCATAAAAAACCCAAATGGTGCTGTTAAAGGCAGATCAGTAGATGGGTTCTGGAACACAGAGACAAGGATGCAGAGGACCAGAAGTAATAATGGTGGAGGAATTGAGATTGTATTCAACAAAGTCTTACTCAGAGCAGACCCACTGAAATTAATGAATCTAAATTAGCCATGTTCATTACCATCAATGGGTAGTAGGACTAGCACTGAATACCACTCTGGTTTTTTTTGAAGATATCAATGCAGACTGTCCTGATCCACACATCTTGGTCTCCCTCAGAAAGAGCGTGACTTACCCCCCACCAGAGGTAGTACTACCCTTCCCCTAACACTGTTGAAAGTAGAATAATGTATAATCGCCCAATACCACCATGAATACACAATAAAATCTGGAGGGGCCCATGTGTGTTCATCTGATCAAAAGAAAACAGTTCTGGTCATGTTTATTTAAGTCTAATAAGATGCTTTGAGAATATAGCATTATCAGTGCTCAGCTATTTCAGTAAGTAACACAAGAGCAAAATAGGAAAATGCAAACATTTTGTGCTTAAGAGTTGTATGATAAACCAGATTACCTCATCATATTCCTCCTCTGCTTTGCTTTGCCAAGCTTTCTGATGTTGGGTTCCCATGTAAACACATGTAGCACTACAACTTTTCAAAGGCCCCTTGAGTAATTATCCTAAGATATTTTCAGAGGTAGGCCAAGAGGTTCCATGTGAAATTTCCTGGAGATGTTAAATGGTCATAAAGTAAAATTGAACATAGCTTTGAGGAATGTGCATTGCAATTTAATATGGCACGCAAAGATCTATACAACAGAGGCAACATTTTAAATCATGGTCACTTTGCATGGGGAAATAAATAAGAGATCTGGATATCCCTGCTACCCGATCATTATAAACATCAAATGATGTTCATGTAGTCAAGGTACTTCGAATTATATAATTTGTAATTATGAGGTAACATTGGGGAAGCATCATAGAAGCATTGATTATTCACATGTTTGAGCTGAAGATGATGTCTTTCAGAGCATAAATTCTAATATCAGTGGTGAAGAAGGAAAAAAACACTGATCTGTTTGTTGTTTTGCTTGGAAGTAGTCAGAAATTCATTCATCATTCATTCGTGCCAGGAAATTAAGACTGGTTCAAAGCATTTTTTAAAATAGAAAATGACATTCAGGGTGTATGTATACCTCTCTGAGAAGGCCATGTAAGGAATGCCCTTGACAATTTATTCCTCATTTACTGGGTCAGGAATAGGGAATATGTGGCCCTCCAGATGTTGTTAGACTTCAACTCCCATCATCCTTGACCTTTGGCCCTGCTGGCTGGAACTTGTAGGAGCTGGCATCTAATAACATCTGGGTGGCCACAAGTTCCCCATCTCTACATTAGGCTGCCTCGTTTGTTGCGACTCCAGATGTTTGAGTTTTGTCCTACTGTCACTTGGACCTGGCCTCCGATTATCTCTCTTGTAAAGTGAAACAGCTGAGTAAAGTTCACAGGCACTCTTGTCTGCACTTACTTGGGAGTGAGCCCCACTGACTCCAGGTGTGAGCTAGACATACAGAAGAAAGGGGTGGCTGTCCTGAACCCCTGGCCCAATTGGCAGCAAGTCAGTATGTCATGTCCAAAGTCCAGGGATCAAGCCACACAAGCAAAGTTCAAATCCAAAGTCCAAAGGTCAGGAAATGCAGCCCATGGTCAATCCAAGCAGCCAAGTCTGAGGTTCTGCAGTCAGGATACAGTCCACAGTCAAACCTGAAGCACAGTCCCATAGAGGTACAGGATCATCCAAGCCAAGGTCCATCAACATGGGCAGCTGAGCAGACACTGCACCTCAGCTCTGCTTTCCTTTTGTACTTTGCATGCTGATTACAGCATCTGGGCTTGATGAGACATGTGGCCCTCACCTGTCTGAGGAATCACACCCCTCTTCCCAGAGCTAGCAAGCCCCACCTGGCCAGCTTGGGAGCTGGGCTGTGGGCCCTTGCCTGCCTCAGCCTCCTGGAGCGCGCCTCTTGCTGCTCCCTACACCTCAGAGCCTGCCATGTTCATGGAGACAGGGGCCCCGTTGGCTCTGGTGATGCGTTCTGCTGCTCTGGTTCCTGTGCACTGACCTCCATCCCCTTGCCGTCCTCCATCACCCTGTGAGTACTTCCTCCCCCATTCCCAGCTTGCCCCAGTGTGTCCCAGTCCTGGCTACACCCCTTGCTGGGATCCTCTTCCCCATCATCCTGCCAGTTTATGACAGTGGCAGAATGGGCTGTAGCATGTCAGTTTCAAGACGAAGGAAGAGAAAGGAAGTAGGACGATTCCATTGGCTCTGCTTAGAAAAGCAGCCTTTGGTCTTCCCTCAGCTGCCATTCCATCAGGCTACCTCAACTGCTTACATTATAGCTAATCATTATTAAAAACTTCCTAGCTTTAAGAACTAGTGTTTGAGTTTGTTTTTTTCCACCTCCCTTCCCTTTCCGTTTCCCTTTTGTGTCATATCCTTTAGACTGTAAGTTTGTGGGGTTATCTTGTTTTCTTTTTTACTGAGTGTATGCTGCTATGGGAGTCTACTTGACTGAATTATGGGGTCTTGTGGCCAACAAAATAAATAAATAAATAAGAGCATCTTATTATAATCAGCCCTAAGCAACTCCCATAATAGTGCAAGATGGTGGGTTTTTCTGAAAACCTACTTTATTGAATGTGATATTTTTAGCGTTAAGAAACGAACATTTGCATGCACAGGATGGGGTCTCTTTTTAAACATAGAAATAAAGCAGAGAGTAGGATGAATAAGGTTTTGGTTACCAACCCAAGAGAAAGGACAGGGTCCAAGAGGAAAAATTCCTGCATTGAATTAACACATTTTACAATCACGTTGCCATCCTTCTCTGTAAGACAAATAAGGAGACTGAAAGAGACACTTGAAATGTAAACCATAACTGCATAATTTTCCTTGTCAGCCGATGCACACTGAAATTCTTACAATAACATAATAATACAAAATTAGGGACAGGTTTTTTCTGTTTTCTGAGTGTTTCCCTTTCTGCATATTAAAAAGCCATTGTTTCTTTATTTATCCCTCTCTGTGGAAGATTGGGTTTTCTCCAAAGAAATCTATGTGCCATAATACAACCTTATCCTTCCTTCTTATTTGAGTTGTTTGTAAAGGTTTGGAACTGGAGCCTTTTTCTTCTTGTTTTATTAGCAGTGGATGCCTTTCCCACTTGCAAACACTAACAGTATATTTTGGCCACATGAGATAAAATATTCTGGTTCTTACGGAGCTGTTCCTATGTGTGGCTCTCTTCCCTAAAGCTCCCCTTTTCCTCCTTCCTAAGAGCAGCAGCTGTGACCCATGCAGTCGCCCAGTGGATAAAATGACAATAAAACTCTGAAGCGACATAGTTGCTTGGTAACCACCTGCCAGGAAGCACAAGAATGGAACACATACAGTGCCCTGGAGACTGAGGGCATCATGTAGACAAATGGGTGCCATGCAGTTGGCCTGAGGATCAAGAGTGTTGAGCATGAATATATCCTACAAGGAAGTCTCACGCTATACACACTGAACATAGCAGCCCCTCAACGGCATCATATTATAGCCACAGCAAGGATTATTTCTTAACTATGACAACAGTCTTGGACAACTTTACCATATAAGTGCACAGAAGAATATCTAGAATTGGAAAAGAGATGACAGAATGGAAAAGCACACGTAATTTATACAAGCATTTCTATTTAAATACAATTAAAATAGTTGATCTTGTTTAAATTTTGAGACATTTGCATTCTTTGCTGTGGGTCAAGGCTATGGGCTTTGGACGTGCATCAGAATCCCAGATTAGGTTAGCCACGGTTTGTGCTCAGAGCAAAAACAAAATAGCAGGCCTGGTTGCATTTGAAGTTAGCAGAGCTACAATTCTGGGAGCTGCTTTCCCAGATGTTGAGTCACAAATGCCAGCCATCTTGAATTAGATGATCTTGTGTAACTTAAGGCTTTCCCCATGAGATTACGTCCGCGTTGGCCTGTGACTTTAAAAGAGATCGTTTTCATCTGGATTTTGTCGGCTTCTTCCAACTTTGGAGCAAACCTGGAATCAGGACAGAATTGAAAGACTGATCTCTGATATAATTCTCTTTTACACAGTTACCCAGTGGAAAGCATTTGCATGTTTAATAGCCTATGTGGAACTGATATGTATGGCCCCCATTACTACATGTTGAAATTAGAGTGTCATGCATTTACAGAAGACAGTCTTCTACCTGAATGGCTGTTTGAAGGAGTCCTTTATATGACAGACTGCCCAGTCCAAGTCCATTTTGAAAGTAAACCTGAGGACAACTAGCTATACGACTGCGGATTGAATTGGTATGCATGCATGCTATGCTGAGGGAAGCATGAGTGGACTTTGCACTGAAGTCATTTGAAAATCTGTACTTCCAAACAAGTGTGGAAATCTGATCTGCCCCCATGAGTTGTATCTGCACACACATAACCAGCTCAGCCCTTGCAACTAAAAGCTAAAAATCAGCCTAGGCTGGCAAGTAACAATCATGCGTGCTGCAGCTTGGAAGTGTCATGTGCATTGACCCATATTAATAACAGATCAGAATGTCAGCTACAATTGTCAGAGTCGTGTCTCTGAAATAATGGCACAAGCATCATGTTCTTTTGTGGATCCTTTGATGATGCCTGTACAAAATATATGCTGGTGGAATGTGCTCCGTGAGAAAAAGGGGAGTGCAACATTATTTCATGTATATGGTTGCTCTACAGCATTGACGTGTCTTCTTCTCCCTGGATCACCTTTCCGGATGCAAAAAAGTGTAGCTGTTCTGCTGTTCATGCTAGGATAGGCAGGCTACTGGTATTTTGAGTATTCCTGCAGCTGAGGATGTGATGAGTGAGCTGTCACGTTTTGAGGAGGAGGGGATTTAAAGGAGTGGAATGGAGAGAACAGGAAGCCCTTAAAGAATTAGCCCATGCTAAACCTTTCCTCAAACGGAGCACTGTGCGTCTCCTTTAACACATTTTAGATGTGCACTTTCCAGTTTATAATTCAGCTGCATGGGAATGGCAAAGCAGGGGAGATTATTTGTTTTCAGGAGGATAACAGCCCACCTTCTACACAGATTATGTATCGGATTTCGGTCCTGAAGCTACCGCTTGTCACCGATGGTGTTTTCATGAGCTTTTCCCTTCTGTGGGCAACATGAAGATGATGGTGGTGCATGATTTGTATCACTAGACTTTCCACATATGCAGTGCTGCAGGTGCCTTGGAAAATATGGTGGTTCAGTTTTGACCCATCGCAGACGTAGCCTCCACTTTGATCCCTTCTTCCATCATAGGGTAATCATGACCTTTATAACCAAGATCATACTGCCCTTACATTTCTGAAAAGAGATATTAATTTCATCTATGTCCTGTCTTTTTCCTTACGCTGACAATAAAAGGGATATTGAAAACCTGGGCTATATGATATGGATATGTTGACTTCACTGCAGCGTCAACACTGCCATTTCTGTGTGTGGGTCACTGATGTCAACGCTGCCTCTTTGCTCATTAGTTCACCTTTCATTGGTCATACTGTAGGGTACATTTCTCAAACTCCACAAACTGAATGTATCTCCCTTCCCTAGGAATATATATATTTCCAAACTACACAAAACAATATGACTAACAATCTTATTTTTGTCATGATCCACTCAATATTTTTCAGAAGGGATAATGTATTCTCTTTTTATTGCTTCTTCCTTTTATTGTCAGGAATTATTAGTCAGCTGCAAGAAGAGGGGGCCAAGTGACCACTTTCTTATCTGTAACAGTCAATTGAAGAACAAATAATTTTGGCTAACAACTCGTGGAGGAGACAGTGGGAAATAATTGTGGGAATTAAAAACATATTGTTAACCAGGGCTAACCAGGCATGCTATGTAAGAAACTTATGAATTATGATTATATCTTGCAGTAATCATGAAGTGAAAATGTGAATGTTATAAAAGCTGAGAAATACTGTACTCAAGTCAAGCACTGAGATGTATTGCATTTGGTTTTAGGTGGATTCCAGCAATATAACTGAAGAGCCTCAAAGCAATAGGTTGTTTTTTTTGGAAGAAATTTATTAAATTTTCCAATGAAACAAATACAAACCACAATCACACATACAATAACAAACAAACAAACAAAAAAGAAAACAAATATCAAACTACAAACTGCAAAAATACAAACCTATACTACAAAAAACAAAAAACAAAAATCTCATTATCTTTTCCCAGTTTTTTAACATTCCATTAGGACCTCCTCCCGTCCTCTCCTCTGCGTTCATTTCCAAACCTCTTTTAGTAACTTTGTAACATTGTAATATCTACTTTTCACCCTCACATCTTAATCATACAATCATACTCATTATATCATAAATCTTAATCCTTATTCTTTTCAGCACATTTTAACTTCATAATTTTTTCCCCTATAAAACAAACCTCAAATTACCCCTCACTACCTCTTATATCCTTTCTTAACTTAACTTTGTTATGCTATAGCCTATATTTCTTCTGATTCCAATTCTCAATCTATTAAAAACCCAAATTAATCTATACCTAAATATTTCTTCCAATCTCATATTCCATTTTCCCTCTGGTGTCGGATACCGTGATCAATCCTTCCTTTCTACTGATTCACCCATTATCCCACCCCTCTCCTGCCCATTTGTTTCCCATTCTTTAACTTTCCCACATACCCACAGTCCCCCCCCAACATGGCACCAGTCCAGATTCTCCTTCTCCTATAATCTCATCCAAAGTTGATTTGACTTCTTTCCCTTTCACTTCTGCGCTTCCCTTCAAAAGTAGCTTCTTCTCCAGAGTGTAGCATTCCTCTTGATAACTTGTTTCAATAAAGTCATAACAAAGTTTCCTTTGCCCACTCTCAAGTTTCTGTTGGATTCCCTGTTGTTCTTGAACTCCTTGAACTTCTGGGCTGCCACCCCAAAAGCCAGCTATAATGTTCCCGTTGGGGGCTCCCTGCCTCTCACACAAAGGAAGCCCCTCTTGTTTAAAAGCCTGTGCCAGATCATCCTCCAAACATTCCACAGGATCCACTCTCACTCCCTCCTCTCCTTCAAGTGGGCATAAAGCAGAGTTTTCCAAAGTTGCTGCAATCTGGATAATTTTTTCTGCAAGATTTTGCTGAAGTGATTGAAGTAGTCTTAGTTCCAACAATATTCTCTCCTGGATTGGTGTCATTGTTGGGTTTACAGAGTCCGTGGGAATTAGTTGGGCGGAAGTGATAAGGTTTCAGTACTTTTCCAGCTGCGCCAGCCGGTCAACAGCCGCCATTACCAAATCCTTAGCCAGAGGGTTAAAAATATCAGTGTAATACTTTATAATCCACAGGAAGAAATCAAACAAAGTCTTGATCTTACCCCAGAAACAGGGGACTCTAAGTTACACGAAATCAGAGTTAAACTTCAAAGCAAGTTTTAAACGGCTTCAGCTTCTTTGACGTTACTGTCCTCTTATCGCAAAGGAGAGAGACGGACTTCCTCACTTTAATCTCCCTCCGCAAGCCAAATTTTTTTAAAAAATTTAAGAATCCAAATCAAGCTCTTTTACTTACAGAGTCCTCCTTTAAATCCAAATCGAGGAAAATGCAAGCGCTCAAAACTGGCAGATCCCGCTGCTTTGTACCTTCGGTCTGCATTGGTTCTTCAGCACCGTGCCGTTGCCCGGTTCACTCAAGCCTCCCTTTTACAAGGGCTGCCTGAGAACCGGGGTGGCACGTCTGGCGCCTGCTAGAACCCCAGTCCACTGGACACTCCACCAGTGGTTTTAAGGAGCCCGCAGCGCGGTTGCGGTAGCTCCAAACCCGAAAAACACCGGAGCCGTCTCAGCACGAAAACGGCTCCCGACTGCACAGAATGGCGCCGGCACCGGAAGTCCCTCAAAGCAATAGTTTGAATTGATACGTAGCAATGATTAATTTTCTCTCAGTCTTTCCCTTTTTCTGATGTTATTTTCAATTTGTCTTTCATTTTGCTTTTACAGGTAAATTGTTGACTTAGTCTTAGGCTGATATCAAAGTGTCCATCCACCAAAAGCAGCAGACATTGAAACAGCTTCCTCCCTCCTGCCTGTGCACCCAAATTTTCCTTGGGGGGACTGAAGGAGCTTGACACTACTGCAGAAACAATTTCCATGGAGGCATCCAGAACTACAATGTCATCATCTTATTGGCAGTGGAACGCCATTTATAACATGCCCCCAAAGAGGCTGCCCAGCACCAACACTGCTCTAATTTAGGCACCAAGTGGGAACATGCTTATCTACCCAGGTATTTTGATCTAAAGTTTTGGTCTGAGATTTTATTACCTAGGGTGCAGTTTCCTTGGAATGAGGGACAGTGGAGACTTTGTGACACGGTATGTGGTTTATTTACACATAAATACAATCAGAGCTTAAGATGAAGGGTCACAGCATTAATATCCCAGAAGGTCTTGCTTCTTCCATAGTCACAATCTTGGAATCAAGCAGAAATCAAGTATGGATCTGTCTCCCAGCTTCTGCCTGTAACCTTCTCTTAGCGCAGCTCACACACAACTGCTAGCTATTGTGATTCTGGTATAACAGCTAGGTGAGGACTGGGAGAAGACTGTGTGCATTTGCCCTCTGGCACAGAGCAACTTCTTTGGTTATAGTAATGATGGTACTTAGGTGGCAACTACGGCCATTATCTCACAAAGAAACTTGCCTGACTAGTTCCACAATGGAATACTCCATTAGATTTTAATCCTTGCTGGATCCAGGACCCCAGGAATTAGAAGGGACTCGGGCATTATGTAGACAACTCACCCCCCCCCCAACTCACAACTATACTCACTTTTTAAATAGCTGAACAGGCCACTGAGCTAGCAAGATAAGCACAGCCTTGCATGTATTGTCAATGTCAGGACCTAGGACCCACTATTGGGAACCATGTCTGAGCTGCTTTCCCCAGCAGTTGTAGTGCTTTTGCAAGTTATAGGATTCCTGGCCATCAGGTTACCTTCTCTAGGCCTTGATTTCACACATTAGGAGCAGCCATTTGCCCTCCTCCAGTTTCTCCTTCCTTGTCAGGGAGAATTCAGAGGAGCAAGTGGCAGAAGAGGCAGAGCAGGGGCTCAGGGATGCTGTGGAGCCCTTCAACCACCCAGAGGGAGTGGAAGAGAGGGCGGAGATTAGCCAGGAGGAGGAGGAAGGGCTCAGGGAGGCTGCAGAGCCCTTCAATCGCCCAGAGGCTCGGGAAGGGAGCTCAGACTCTGGAAGGGAGGGGGCTTTCAAATCAGCACAGACAAGGAGGGAAATGAAACGTAAGGATCAAAGACATCTCGCGAGATTCCCACGTCTACTTTGTTGGCGCAGGAATCAAAGGAAGCCACTCCCTGAATCCGACTCAACAGGTTTGGACGTGTAATCCTGAAATGTAGCTGTTTCTTGTACATATGTAATAAAGACTGTAAATACCAAGCTGACTGTTAATGTGAAGGGGAGACACCACCTTTACATTCCTATGTTTTTATTGAAGTCACCCTTCACAAAATGGATGCATTGACACTGTTGTGAAAATTATTCCTAAATGTGGAATTCTTTGCTGCTCTTGGCCTCTAGGTCTTGATCTTCACTCCCAATTGGTGTATAATTGTCTTCTCCCTAGCATTAGGCTGGAGCTACATGCAAATGTCCCCTCCCCCCAGTGTGGAGAATGGTTGATAAAAACCTCCATAAAGGAAGGATCTTCAAGTGATCTCTGCTAATTCACATCAGCTGTGCATCAGATCTCTCTCTCTCTCTCTCTCTCTCTCTTGTGTTAAGGAAAGAATTATGCTGGGGCAGGAATTGCAAGGTCAGCTACCACAGCTATCTGCAAAGACGCCAGAAAATTGTCATGTGCTGCCAAAAATGTTTTCTACCTCAGTATGCTGTAAATCTGACACAGGAAGGTTGCATGCACTTTTGCAGACAGGGGATAGTCATTTATTTCCCCATTTAGCATGCTTTATTGAGTTTAGAATCAAATAAAGAGGCTATATTGCCTGAAAAGCGTGCTTCAGAGTTAAACGAGTTCTGTCAGTTTATGACATCTGAGGACCTTCCTCACTATGAATTGGCCTGTTTTCTTGGTCTGTCATTCGAATGGGCAAGGAGATCTGGAAGGAGGGAAACACTTTTGGGCGTTTCGTTTTTCTTAAGTAGAGATCCATCTTCCATTGATTCTACCAGAAATGAAAAAATTTGGAGCAGTGCTATACTGCTATATGTTGTTGTTGTTGTTCAGTTGTGTCCGACTCTTCGTGACCCCATGGACCATAGCATGCCAGGCACCCCTATCCTCCACTGCCTCCCGCAGTTTGGCCAAACTCATGCCAGTCGCTTCGAGAACACTGTCCAACCATCTCATCCTCTGTCGTCCCCTTCTCCTTGTGCCCTCCATCTTTCCCAACATCAGGGTCTTTTCCAGGGAGTCTTCTCTTCTCATGAGGTGGCCAAAGTACTGGAGCCTCAACTTCAGGATCTGCCCCTCTAGTGAGCACTCAGGGCTGATTTCTTTAAGGATGGATAAATTTGATCTTTTTGCAGTCCATGGGAAAAGATGGATTTCCTTTAGAATTATTGTTTTATAAGTGCCCCAGTAATAAGACTGTTGGTGTTGATCCATAGAATTTTAGTAATGTAAATATCTGGAGCAAACCTTCCTCATCATCTTACTACTTTGAACATGGAGCATTCACTTGCCACTCAGAATTAGCAGAGGGCTACTTCAGCTGTGACTTTCTCCCAATATGGATTTTTAATACCTTTTTCAGAAAGAAGGGAATGACCATACAGACATTGCATTCACCCCTGGCACATACATTAGGGGAAGCTGATATGCTTCTCAGTTAATGTAAATCAGGATCAATTCACACATTCTGCTGTGAACTACTGTCTGTACCTGGACAGAGGGCCCCCCCCCCATTAAAGCCTCTGTTTTGCTATTTTGCGGAAGTAGTGAGGTTTTGCCTAAAAGAAGGTGTGTGGTTGTTGTTTTTTTAAAGATGGTGTGACTGTGTGTGGTAAAAGCCATTCTTTACAATTTCTCAGTTCCCTGAAAGAATTGCATCAATAAGCAAAGGGTTTATTCATAAAAATCAGAGCATGTAGTCAATTGCAAAAGCTCTTCCACCCCCACCCCCCCTTCTGTGGTTCAGCAGAGTTAGAAAGGAAACATAAAAGGACCAGGTCTACAGAGAATTTCTATGTGGTAGGTTGCTAATTCACAGATGATGTGGAGTTTTATGGATTAAGATGCAATTAACCCCAACAGCTGGATTTGCCTTACAGTTGAGTGCTTGGAGGTATAACCTACAAGTGTAAATAAGAAGTTTGGAAGTTCAGATTTTCACTAGGCAATGCAGAGATCTGCAGCTGGAGGCCAATTCATTTGGGTGCCTTCAAATCTAGCAGTTGTGACAATCATGGGTGCTTAATCTGTAGGGATGGGATGAAAGAAGTTAACACCAATAAATTCACCTGCATTCATGGCACATTTGCTATACCTGACATGGCCATTTAGTGTATTGCATTATTTCAGCATTCCTCGCCCTTTCCCCGTAACCTTCCACCAAGGTGCTCCTTAGCTAAAAGAGAAGAAGAAGAAGAAGAGTTTGGATTTGATATCCCGCTTTTCACTACCCGAAGGAGTCTCAAAGCGGCTAACATTCTCCTTTCCCTTCCTCCCCCACAACAAACACTCTGTGAGGTGAGTGAGGCTGAGAGACTTCAAAGAAGTGTGACTAGCCCAAGGTCACCCAGCAGCTGCGTGTGGAGGAGTGGAGACACGAACCCAGTTCCCCAGATTACGAGTCTACCACTCTTAACCACTACACCACACTGGCTCTCAGTGAGAGCAAAAGCAATACATTATTATTTCAAATATTCTTGCCAACTTTTGTATATTATTGGAGCAGTGAACAGCACAGTATTGAAATAGTTGTTCTTTCATAGGTCACTACTTATAACAAGCATGCAAGGAACGTCCCCTCCTCCCCGCTCCCACTGAATACATTTCCAACAGCATTTGATCAGGGAAGCAAATTTTGAAACAAATGTAAGAATTCTTAATATTAGAAGTGTAGTATTAAAAGTATCTGGGCAATGCAGCCTATATTCCCCCCTGCTATCGCTAGGAAAGTTCTTCTGAATATCAATTGCTGGAAACCACAAGAGGGCAGAGACCTCTTCTGCTTCAGTCCTGCTTGCTGGTTTTCCACAGTTCAGCCACTGTGAGAACAGGATGCTGGACTAGATGGGCCATTGGCCTGGTCCAGAAGGCTCTTCTCTTATGTTATTCGAAGGACCAGCGACCTATATGAAAGTCTATTAAGAACAATAGAACCATTATGATTGTTAATGTTGATGTATTATTTGTTTATTTATTGCATTTGTCTCCTGCCTTTCCTCCACGGAGCTCAATGTGGGTGTACTTTGTTCTCCCTCTTCCCATTTTATCTTCACAACAACCCTGTGAGGGAGGTTAGGCTCAGATACAGTGATTGGCCAAAGGTCTTCCAGTGAGCTTCGTGGCCGAGCAGGCGTTTGAACCCTGGCCTCTCAGGTCTTAGTCCAATGCTCTCTAGTCACTACATCACTGTGACAGAACACCATAAGTGTGCCTGTCGCTTTACAGGAGCTAAAATTCAACATGGGGAAACAGAGAGGAAAGTGGGGATAGGCAGGAGGGGAGGTAAATGAAGGAAGGGGTAAATTGGCTTAGATATAACAGGGCATGGGGAAAATACATGACTTGTTCATCTCAGGTGCGTTTAATGTGTACTGAAAAATACACAGGGCACGTTAACCCAAAGCTCTGCAAATGAATAAGCAAGAACACCCACCAAATCTGCCTGAACAGAAAGCAAGCAAACAAGAAGGCAAAATCCCCTACCACTTGATTTCCTTTTTCTCCCCAATGGGCTGTGCAAAAACCACAAAGAAATACAATGTTTCTTATTGTATAAAAGCTGTTTCTAGCATCTACTAAAAAAAAAAAGAAGAAGTCTAATTTCATTCTAAGCATATGGTTGGATATTCCAGGGGGTAAACTTCCTAAAAATTACTTCCAGAAGAGACACTCAAATAACAAAATCACATCGTACAGATGATGAAACCTTGGCAGAAAGACATGTCAGCACTGCTGCCAGAGAGAGGAGTTTCCAACCATGTAGGCAAATTCACTCCCCCAGTGATGATTGAGATTACCATTATGCCTCCTTCTTGGTAACTTTTCAGTATCTGTTATGTTCCATCAGCCTAACCATTCTCACTGCTTATCTTTTTAGCTAAAGAGCAGAGTGAAGATGCTTTGGTTTAAACCAGTCAATAGATTGTTTACAATGGCTGTGCCTTCTGCTTTCTTAGGCTAATGTCTGGGCCAGTTGGGCAGCTGCTTGAGATTCTTGAGCATGCCAGCTCCCTGCCTGTCATGTGCAGCCACTGCCACATGCAGAACTGAGCTTTTTGCACATAACCACTACTGTCATTTCTCTGAGTACCGTATTTGCAGACGCAGGCAAAACCTTGATTCTGCACCGGGCAGCAGTCACACATGACTGGATAGCAATGGGCAGGGAGTCAACCTGCAGAGCAATTTCAAAGCGTTACCACGTACCTAGTGGACATGTGATAAGGCCCAAGGTTTTAATCGGATATGACTGGTAACAATTAGATGTGCTCTGCAGATGTGAGGGAACTGTGTGCAGTGTTGTCCTTTGTACAGTACCATCAATGTGCATGGTGCTTTACAGTGCTGGTGTGGGCAAATTGAAGGCTGCATTCCTTCAGGGGAAATGTTTGGGAGTCACCTACCAGTGATGGGTAGGGCCAGCCCTGGTGGTGATTAGGAGCAAAGCCAAAACATGGGGACAAAGCTGTATAGAAACCTCTTACACCTCATCCCACATCATTCATTCTCTCTCTCTCTCTCTCTCTCTCTCTCTCTCTCTCCCTTCTCTCACCCATCACAAGAGGATAGGTCCCTACCATAAGGGACCTGTAATATAAAATATGATTTAACAAGTAGAATATTTTTGTTTGAGCCATTCATGTTTTATTCATCTGATCACTGTGCTTGTCAATGATTCCTAGCTCTCAAACAGCATTCAGTGGCGTTTTCTTTCTTTTCTATTCTTTTTTTGGAAGCTACTAAATGATGCTATACAATTCTATATGCCCTTCATGTGGAAGTCATGGCCAGATAATCTGTTCCAGTACAATATTATCACCCATTCTCCTGCTGTAACATTATATAAATCTGAGTGCAAAACCTTGTAATTCCCCAAGCTCATCATACAGGCAGCGTAATATGAAGTGTTTGATCAGATGCACATTGGGTATACACAAAAAAGTAACAATGCCACCAGTATACTATTTGGTCATAGTTTCTCCAGGCTTTGATATGCATGCTGCATTTTAGTATGTTTTATTGAGTAAATTGTTTCCTATATCTGCAAGCCACTTTGGTGTTTTTGTTTTTTTTCCCCTATCAGATGCACATGGGGGCA
Organism: Lacerta agilis; assembly: GCF_009819535.1. Lineage (NCBI taxonomy): Eukaryota > Metazoa > Chordata > Lepidosauria > Squamata > Lacertidae > Lacerta > Lacerta agilis. Next base: position 50,936,548 of record NC_046320.1, read on the forward strand.
TTCACATGTCCCAAATACCCACACATAATCTTGGTCTCGTGAGGCAATGGAGACAGCTTTCAAAGCTGATGTTCATGTGTTCCAGCGTTATTTTAGAAGGCCGGAGATGAGAAAGATCAGCTCAATTGTGGGATCATTAGCACCAAGGAATGCACAGGGCCTTGGAGACCTGTGACACCACAGGTATTCCTTCTCTGTATGTGACCATTTCTGTTCTGTGTTGCAAATGTCCTCTTTTATAAAGTGAGTCAAGTGAAGGTCTTAGCCTGCAAAATACAAGTGAAGGTCTTTGCCTGTGAAAGATACAATGTATTGCAGTCTACACTCACACACAAAAGCAGGCTACAGATAACTCTTTATCTTCACCTTCGTGTTTCCACAAACCAGAACCTAGAAGCAACTTCAGTAAAAGCTAAATCAGGGGTCCCCAAACTAAGGCCCGGGGGCTGGATGCGGCCCAATCACCTTCTAAATCCAGCCCGCGGACGGTCCGGGAATCAGCGTGTTTTTACATGAGTAGAATGTGTCCTTTTATTTAAAATGCATATCTGGGTTATTTGTGGGGCCTGCCTGGTGTTTTTACATGAGTAGAATGTGTGCTTTTATTTAAAATGCATCTCTGGGTTATTTGTGGGGCATAGGAATTTGTGCATGTTTCCCCCCCCCCCAAATATAGTCTGGCCCCCCACAAGGTCTGAGGGACAGTGGACTGGCCCCCTGCTGAAAAAGTTTGCTGACCCCTGAGCAACCCCTGTTCTTGTATCAAAGAACAGAAAATGTAAGATCATATTGCTGGGACACAGTGTCAAGAGTCTGATAACTCTGGAGAAAGGACCTCCATCCCAACAAACACCAATCACCCTGGCCATATTAAAGTAGGGAGGAAGCAGCAGAAAATGCACAAGAATTTTAGAGGGAGGGAATAGGCCAGGTAAACATACCTTACTTCCTCTCTGCAATCAGGACCAATTCTATTTTACGCTTGAAAACATTCCCTAAAAAATAAATGTAACTGCTAGAGCCGTTGCAAACAGGCGCATAAATGCGACCAGATTATTATCTTAGATGTCATATTTATACCCTGCTTTTCTATTAAAAGAACACTCAAAGCAGTTTACAGTACAAAGCAACAGAAATATAATATAATATAATATAATATAATATAATATAATATAATATAATAATAGAAAATATTAACAACAACAATTGTTATTATGTTATGCATTTTGTGTATGTTTGTGTGTGTTTATGTCAGCAGAACAAGATAAGGCTCCTTTTTAGCATGAGGGTAGCATTATGGAATTATTCTACGGCTTGGGTTGTGATTGAATTGTAGTTTTCTTAGGATACCGGAGTCTTTTGTATAGAATTCCAACATGCTGAGATTGGCTGTAACATTCCAGCAAGCGGCAGGCAGGAAAGCCTACAGTGATATCTCCCCCCCCCCAATCACCACTAATCTCATTAAACTAGGTGAATTTAAGTGGGGAAGAAATTGCAGGCAGGCTACAGTAGTGTGTGGGTGCAGGCTAGAGGAATTGTATCAGATACCATTGTGCCCCTGGATATATACATGTGGCATCAGCTTGGCTTCAGGAGTTGTCAGAAAAAGGCATAAAAGGTGCCATCCAACCAACTTAGGGACTCCACTCTGGATTTCTGTAGGATTTACTCCTTAGCCTTTTCTTCTCCTGAGGATTTCCCTCAAGAGAGCGAAGGTTTAGGATTTAGGATTTTTACTTAAACGAGCAATTGCTTTAATTGGAATGGTGATGTGAAGGAAGGGGGTTGTGTGTACATAAATATTTACAAAGTGAGTATCATACATTTAAATCCATTGGGACAAAAATGGTCCATGAATGATGTTTTTCACATATAACATAAGAATATAGAAAAAGAAATCATTTCCATTACCTAAGTCACCCTGTCAAAAACATGTTTTGGCTACCTCTGTAGGAAAACATAGCAATGCATATGAATTGTCTTGCTGGATAAGAACCAAACATCCATTTATTGTTTTATAGTCATCTCCTAAGGCTTCCTCCATAGAGATATTGTGTTGTGTCCCTTCCCATTCATTTTAGTTGCTCTTTTATGTGTTTATTTTCGCTATATTGTATATTTTAGAATTGCAATAATTACCAAATCCCCAACAGATAATTAAGAACACTTATGTCCATTTATTTCAATAACATAAAAATGTGACCCGTATTCTGAATGTGGTTATACTGTATAAATTGTACACTTTATTATCCTTACTGCTCTGTTTGCAAGAGTGAAGATTAATGGCAAATAATTCATGTTTAATTTAAACAATCTCTTTCTTACCTTATGATGGGAGTCACAAGGGCAGCAACAAGCAACCAAGCACCTGTTCTAAAGAACTGTACAATGCTGACACAAAATACATTTTGTGCCTTTTTTTGTCTGTTATGTACTGTGCATATGTTTCACTGCATAAGTAAATGAGCCATGTGTTACTGCTTAGTATATCTATTTAAACAATGAGAGTCAAAAGTAAAATTTTCTTACTTTATATGGGTGACTAAGCTGCACTCAGGAGTAGACCCACTGGAATTAATGGGTGGGTTATTTAAGTCTACTGATTCTGCTAAGTCTACTCTGAGCATGACTCATATTGGATATCACCCTGTATTTTTCTAAATTTTGTTCCAAATGACAGAATGTCCAAATTCATGTTTGGGTCTCCAAGCAAATGCATGACAGATATTAAACTGCTAAAATGCCTCATGCCTTTATATGTACATATGAACAATGAATGCCATACAAAAAGATGATGAGGTTTTCGGTAACAGAAACAAAAACAACTGAATTTGAACAAAAATGTTATTTAGATTGCAAGCTTTTAATCTTCATTTACTCTATCTGCACTTGAGCTTTTACAAAGTGATTTCATCAGGTGGGAAAAAGGAAATTCTATAAAATATATTAAAAACCAGATGGATAATCTAATAGGTTAACTGAAATAGCTGCAATTTGCAGGCTGTGACGCTATTGAAATAGTACATGACTCTGTACTCATGTGACCCTGTTTTTCTTCCATTAATATTACAGGCAAAAGCAACCGTGGTGAAGAGGAGGAAGAAATTCAGTGATGGAGAAACTGCCACTTCCTGTTAACTTGTGCCGCCCAGGTGAGAATGTAGGGGAAAGCAGCAGCTGCTCCTTTTTCGGATTTTCTTCATTGTTGTTTTTCAAAATTCCTTGCCCTTTAACCTCAATGGAAATAAAACAAACTATGCCAGTTCCAGTAGTTTTGCAGCCAGTTTGGGGGTGTGTCTGTCTGTCAGAGGACCATGTAGATATGTAGACCTTTGGTCCCCTGACAGGCAGACAGATCATGTAGATCTGCAGACATGCCCTTGGAACTTTCCATTTTGGCCTCTAATGTGGCAAAATTTCTACCTGAGGAACAGTGATGGCAGGTCTTCCTCTCCGTGGACAGAGTGGGAGGTCTGTAAGTGGAAAAGGTGACCTGGTGTGGCAGTGGCAAGCTCTGCCACCACCACCATTCTGTGGGCAGAAACAATGCCACTATTGGAGGCCAAAACAGAGAATTCTAGGGGTGTGTCAAGGGCATAGCTGTCAACTTTCCCCTTTTCTTGCGAGGAATCCTATTCGGAATAAGGGAATTTCCCTTTAAAAATGGGAAAAGTTGACAGCTATGGTCAAGGGGTGTCACAGGTCTGCAGGATCTTAAGCTTCCCTGTTTCCCTGGCATGTTCCCAAACTGCTTCCCAAACTAAGTGGTGGTTCCTCTGCCAAAGAATCCATGCCACCACCTCAGAATTGCTGTCCATCATTTTAAAAACAAAATTCCCTGCTTTCCTGTCTGTTTAGAAAAGAGATGGCTAGATCTGCCACAAACAAATGTGTCAATCGATGCAGTTATTGCGCACGAAAGCTAGCACCTGAAAGACCACTGCATTGCCATTAACTGATGCTACATCTATATCACTCTTCAGCCTGTAAGTTTTGCAAAGAAGTCTGCTGTTCTCCGTTGCCTGGGAAAGGAACAATATATTGTGCTAGGGCTGGTGCAAGACATTTTGCTGTCAGAGATGGAGTAGCAGCTGGTGCTCACACTCCAAGTCACGGTGCATATTCCCAAGGCCAAACAAGCTACATTGGCACCTGGGACACAAAATCTAACTTGTGCTTCTTCCCCCGCCCTGGCAGTAAACCTATATCAATAACAGATCAAATAACTTCTGTTACAGTGTATCTGAAGAAGTGTGCATGCACACGAAAGCTCATTCCAAGAACAAACTTAGTTGGTCTCTAAGGTGCTACTGGAAGGATTTTTTTTATATTTTTTTTACTATGGCAGACCAACACGGCTACCTACCTGTAGATTAAATAACTAATAGTTTTCTGCCATTTCATCACATCCAAAATCTGCTCCCGAGGCTGCCTCCCCATTCTGCCTAATGCTAGGACAGACCTTGATCATCATGAGCTATTCTGGTATCTCAGGCACATCTTTCTGGATGGTTTTATGGATGTGCAACTGTGTTCAGGGACTATGGATAAGAGGCACAATTTAGTCTTTAAAATACTGCCCTGGTGAGCACAACTTGTTCAATGAAATGCTAATGTAACATTTATAAATGACACTATAATGTAACTCCATGAATATACACACATGTATTTGTAGACAAGTTGCTTCCAGGTAGAGGAATCTGTCTATGACTGTTCACTCCTTCGTAAGGCTGTTAGGGAACCTAAGCCAGGTTCATCTCTAGCACAAATCCTGTCCAATATGGTTCCCTTTTTCAAAAGTAGACATGGGATCCCAGTCAGGCTGTGCAGTTTCATTCTGTTTGAGATCTACAAAACTGTTCCCTCACTGTTCTTGCATGCTAATTAATTTTTATTTTTGTTTTAGATGTTGAAAATTAGCATTTTTGTTGTTGTTCAGTCGTTCAGTCGTGTCCGACTCTTCGTGACCCCATGGACCAGAGCACGCCAGGCACCCCTATCCTTCACTGCCTCTCGCAGTTTGGCCAAACTCATGTTAGTAGCTTCGAGAACACTGTCCAACCATCTCATCCTCTGTCGTCCCCTTCTCCTTGTGCCCTCCATCTTTCCCAACATCAGGGTCTTTTCTAGGGAGTCTTCTCTTCTCATGAGGTGGCCAAAGTACTGGAGCCTCAACTTCAGGATCTGTCCTTCTAGTGAGCACTCAGGGCTGATTTCTTTGAGAATGGATAGGTTTGATCTTCTTGCAGTCCATGGGACTCTCAAGAGTCTCCTCCAGCACCATAATTCAAAAGCATCAATTCTTCGGCGATCAGCCTTCTTGATGGTCCAGCTCTCACTTCCGTACATTACTACTGGGAAAACCATAGCTTTAACTATACGGACCTTTGTCGGCAAGGTGATGTCTTTGCTTTTTAAGATGTTGTCTAGGTTTGTCATTGCTTTTCTCCCAAGAAGCAGGCGTCTTCTAATTTCGTGACTGCTGTCACCATCTGCAGTGATCATGGAACCCAAGAAAGTGAAATCTCTCACTGCCTCCATTTCTTCCCCTTCTATTTGCCAGGAGGTGATAGGACCAGTGGCCATGAAAATTAGCATTAAAATGCTATAAATAATACAGTCTGTTAGAAAGCTAGGCTTTTCTGGTATTTTATCCTCTCATTTCCTATTAATATTACATTAACCTGTCAGGGTCCCCTCCCCTTTCATTTTAGGCTTCCCACAATAAATATGGTGTCTGATGACGGCTTCTCAGATGCTGCAGACTAGCTGTATACAGCTACAGTCCATAAGGCAAATCTACCCAGCTGTAATGTTCAACACTCGTATTAAAACAAATCGCAATATATTAGGTGCAAAATGTTGTCAACATATCTGACTCACTGGTGGCTCCCAAATCTCTTTTAGAATGGATATAACAGATGAATTTTCTTATCCAATCATTCATTCATTTGCAGAATCATAATTCACTTCCCAGAGAAAAATTACTGAGGCAGTGTACAATAAGATAAAGATAAAGCACAAAAGTTTACAAACTCAGTAAATTAAAAGCAACAAAAATACTTCTACAATTCTACAACTAGTGTTCCATAAAATGATTGGGACCCACATCTTTTTTTTAAAAAAAATCTTCAGTAGCCTTCACAATGCTTTCCTCTGCCTCCCAAGATCACAGGCAGCATACCTTTGAATACTAGATGCTGGGAATCGTGGGTTCGGATAGTGCTGTTGCAACCAGGTTCGGCTTGCATGCTTCTCATGGGCAGCCATTTCGCCGGTGCAGGAACAAGATGCTGGACTAGATCAGCCTATGGCTCTTATGTTCTTACTGGCCACCCAATATTAAGATGGTAGGCATTTGTCTAATTTCAGTTGGTAACTGATTCCAGAGGACTAGAGCCGCAACACTAAAAGCCCCGATGTCTAGTAAATATAAGCACACTGAATCTGTTCAGTGCTACCCAGTTATGTGTGTATCTGGAAAGTATGTCTGTGTAGATCAGGGGTCCCCAAACGAAGGCTCGGGGGCCAGATGCAGCGCACGGACAGTCCGGGAACCAGCATGTTTACCTGAGTAGAATGTGTCCTTTTATTTAAAATGCAACTCTGGGTTATTTGTGGGGCATAGGAATTCGTTCATATTTTTTTTTCAAAATATAGTCCGGGCCCCCACAAGGTCTGAGGGACAGTGGACCGGCCCCCTGCTGAAAAAGTTTGCTGATCCCTGGTGTAGATGCTGCTAAACCTATTTAGTTAATTTCTACACAAGCATGAAATATACAATGCATTTGAGCTTTTATTTATTTATTTATTTATTTATTTATTTATTACATCTATATTCTACCCTGCCTTCGAGGAGCTCAATGCATGACTTCTCCACTCTTCCCCTATTTTATACTGCCAACAACTTGTGAGGGTTAGGCAGTGACTGGGCGAGGGCCACTCAAGAAGCATTATGGCTGGTGGGGGATTTGAAACCTGGTCTCCCAGATCCTATTTTGACTCTCTTAATCGCTGAAGTACAATGATCCTAAATAAAATAATTGGTTATCATGATCCTAAAATGATGAACCAGTTGTAGTAGACTAGCATCCTATATTTAGCACAAGCCAGCACAGTGTCACTGGTCATGACCTAGCTGCTTTAATACTCCGTTCTCCTTATTTCTTAGCATGGTATATTGCTTAGCACCAGGCTCGGGCAGAACCAACCACCATACATTTAAAACACATTCAACACATATGGCTTCCCTCAAAGAATCCTGGGCACTGCAGTTGGTTAAAGAGGCTGAGAACTTTGCCTACAATTCCCGGGGGAAGCCATGCACTTTAAATGCATGTTGAATGTGCTTTCTTTGTATGGTGGGAGTCTGCTGGCTGCGCCTGGAGTCATTTGCATTCTGTTAAGCAGCCAGAAGGCACCACTACAAGGTTGTTGCATGGAGGACAACACAGGAGGGGCAGTGGGTGTGGGTGTGAGGAGACACACCAAATAAGTTGCCTAAGAGCCCTGGAAGAAAGATTTTGTAACATTTATGGATTGTAAAAAAGTTTCAAAGCGATGTACAAAAAGAGTAACAACAATCAAAACATTCAGAGTCATGGAGGTAGCCAGGATTTTTGTTAAGGGGACCCTCAAAAAGTTGTTGAGCTAATTTTGGGGAGATCACGGGTAAAAATCCCCCCAAAGAGGACATTATGGGGGGCAGGCTTTTGTTTTTTTGGGAAGGCAGGCTTCTGCTAGAGGGGTCAGCCTTCTGCTGGTTGGGGGGGGGGAGGAGATAACCTCAGTTAATTGAAATTTTTTAATGCTTTTCAATACTTTTAGAGGATTTAGGGGGGCAACTGCCCCCTTCTCCCCCCTGGCTACACCCATGTTCACAGGGTGGTACATTGCGATATACTGATGTGAAGCATTGGAAAAAACCGAGCAACCTTTCTACCTGAACTGCCTAAAGTTCCGGGACCGATTCTGAACGTAGGTACCTATTTGCGCCCCCTTGAAACTCCTACTCCTTCGCCGACCTGACCCTTCCTCGCACGCTGCAGTTTAAGCGATCCCGATCCCGCGAGCCTGGGAAAGCAACGTGACGCCGCGGCACCCGGGGGGGGGGCTTTGCATATATTATGCAAATCCCCTCGAACCCCCCCAGCCTCCTCTCTCTCTCTCGGAGCGCGCTGGGCGCCCGCCCCTCGGTCTAGGTGAATAAATTATGCTAATGAGACTCCTGCGGTTCTGGCAGGCGCTTGGAGGCGGCGTGCGCTGTGCAGAGTCCAGAGAAGAGAGCGCGAGGCTCAGGAGTTGCTGCTGCTGCTGCCGCCGCCGCCGCCGCTGCTACTGTTCCTGACAGCCGCTACCAAAGGCGCCTACGCAGCCAGGGGGCTGCAAACACGCTCCGGGGAAAGGAAGAGAACGGCCGCTGCTGCCGCTCGCCGCTCGCCGCTTTCTGGGGTCCCCTGGCACTTGGCTTGCCGCCGAAGTGACCCGGGCGCTGCGTAAAGCGCGCCAAGGAAGCCCGAAGAGAGCGGAGCAACAAGTCTCCTGTCCGCGCCGCTGGCTGGGGAAAACGGCTCCGGGCAGCACCTGGGAAGGTTGTCGGGTGCCGCTCTAGGGAGAATATTCCACAGAGGCGGCGTGTTGACCGTGTGGATGGCAGTTTTGAGAGGCGCCCTGAGGAAGCTCGCCATGGTCTTTCTGCCTTGAAAGCCCCGCTCGGCTTTGGCAGGCAGGGGGGGTCTTGACTTGGTCCCTTGGAGTTTATTTTTTGTCGCTAGTGGGGGCGCGTGTTCGCGTTTCTGGTGGCGGGCACCTCCGGGCAAAGTGTCCCTCCTCCCCAGAGGAGGAAAGGGGATTTCGCCCTCCGCCTGTGCCAGCAGCCCAGCATGGTGGGGAAAAGCCCGGACGCCAAAGGTCAGGATGCCAACGGGGAGGCCAGCTGCTGGGGAGGACAGCGCTGCTGCTCCAGCAGGACGGCGCCTCCCAGCTCGCTGCTGGCTGCCCTGCTGCTCTCGGTGGCATCCATCGCTTCCTGCCTGTATCTTGGGATGAAGACCAGTGACCTTCAGGCCAGGGTCTTGGCAATCGAGACGGCCCAAGGGGACGGATCTGCTTCTGCTTCTGCTTCTGCTTCCTACCAGCTGCTGCCCAGCTACTCTTTGGATCAGCTCAATGCACTGATGAAGGAAAACGTGGAGCGGCTTCTGGCTCAGGTGGGGTGGCCTTTGGAGGCTGAGGGTGGGACTCCCAGGAAGAGACAGTTAGCCAGCCACCTCAGGAATGCCTCTCTGTTTACTGATGGAGGCCAGTTGCATGCGTAGCCCGAAATCTAAGCCAAAGGCAACTGAAGAAAAGTAGGGGGTTCGTGCAGGCATGCTTTCAACAGAAAGAGAGAAACTGGTTAATATTAGGAAAAGAGCGTGTGAAAATAGCTAAACATTTTTGTGTGGCTGAATGACTTTTAGGACTAAATTTAGCTGGTTTATTGGGGTAATTTGCGGACAGGGCTCCCCATGGCTTAGCTCTTCAGTTGGCTTTGAATTCTACAGAGACACACTCTTCATTATTGTTATTCACAGAGAAATAGAATTGTAGAGTTGGAATGGACCCTCCAGGTCATCCAGCTCAAGCCCTAGAAATGTAGGAATCCTGCCCACAGCCATCTCTGGCTCAAATCAACCAGCCTTCTGGTTAACAGCCAGACACACAACTTTACAAAGATGCAATAATATTGAAGAGGGTGCCTCTGAGCATGTACAGTGTGCCTTTCTGTTTTAACATTAGAAAGGAAAGAAGCCATACGAACCCCAAACAGGGTGCTTACACCGTCTTGAGCTTTGAGACTAAATTAAGCCTTGGGCAGCAATTGCTTGAACAAGATATTAAAAATCAGGATGGCCGTGTTGCTCTATGAACTGTGTTGCACTCTGTAGGCATGGGATAAAGGGACAGTCTTACGAAACCTGGGATAGCTTGGAAAAAAGAGACATCTGTATTGTTATATCAGGACTGTTCCATGTGTATTTCAAAGTGATGCCGTTTCCACCGAATGGTAGAAGAAATCCCTTTTACTTTAGTGTTGTGGCTCTTAAAATGCTTTTACTGAGATCTTTTGGAAGATAAAAATGTTCCAGACTTGAGGCTCAACAAGAACCCATACAGACATGTGGCTGTAAAATGTGGATCCAAGTTTCAATGGGCTGCCAGGACCTGTCCCCAGTGACCATTTGGCAGCAGCCAGAATCCAATTGGCAGCGGCTGATCCTATAATTGTGGTAGCATTTGACCTTCATATATAAAATATTCATTACTCTCTCATCTCTAATTTACAGATATTCACTCAAACCCAAGTTTTCTGCATTATTTTGTGCTTCACAGATGTGGGAAAGGGTGGGTGACTGTGTTCACATGAACAGGTAAAACGTGTGCAAGGGTGATTCAAGTGAAAGCCAGAGTGTATGTGTGTGTGTGTGACCATTTAATCCATTAGCTATTGTCGGGGTGAACAAGTGATGTGAGTTGACTGAAATCCAAGTTTAGAGACCCTTGTAACTTAAGTAGGATATTAAACAGAGGTAAATCATAATGCAACACAGATCCACAGAATGTTTAACACCAGCTCTCTTAATCAGTTTCTCCTGCAAGGGACTAACATGCTGCTTACTGCTTTTTCTGTCTTTACCTCTCCTCCCTACAGAGGTCCTATGAGCATATGGCAAGAATCAGAATAGCAAGAGAAGCTCCTCCAGAATGCAATTGCCCACCAGGTAAATGGCAGCAGCCTGGACAGTTCTAACTCTGTTTTTGTTTAATGCTTGTACTGTAGATGGTTTCTTTGATTAGCTGATGGTGCTGAGGAAAGGTTTGAAAAAGGCTTAACAAGCATGTCTCCTGTCTTCTGAAGTTTGAGATTAACAGAGGGGGAAAATGTTAATTAATATAGAAGAACAGCCTTAAACATTCTAAGTAAAGGTCAGTTTTACAGAAGTGAGTGGAATTTTCTTCCGTGTACAGGTAATTCACAATTTAAACACAATTAATTTGTGTGCATTTAGCTTTACATGCTTGGCAATTAGGAAAAAATAAATAAATAAAGAGGTGGTGAAAAGGGGGGGGGGAGAGACATCTGGGAAAAAAGACTTTGGCAATCCCACCCGCCATCGAAGCCAGTGTGTTTTGACTATATGCAATCCCTGTGTAAGTTGATAGTCACCTGTAATTGCAATGTGTGTTAATATTTTGCCTCTTAAGTGCTTTTAATCTGTGCTGTGTGATCTTAAGTGTGCTTGCCAAAAAATTTAATTGCATTGTATTCATTTGGACTCGTCCTCTATTAAATTAAGTCTACAGCAACTGGCCTGTGGGTAAAGCCCCTTTGAACTCATTGGCAGGGGTGCCAATTTGAATTAAAAGTTGGGGGGGGGCAGGTAAGCCCCACTCTGCATAATCACAAAATGTGGTGCACCCACCCATCATTTGAATTGCCCCGCTAAATATTTTATTGGGGAGGGGCTGATGAAGTTGGCTTGTATGCTCAATGGACTTTCTTCTGAAAAGAACTGTACAGGATTGCACCATGAGCCTGCAATCCCAGGCACAGTTGCTTGGTAGTAAAACCCGCTGGAAGCAGTGGTATGTACTAATGAACAAAATGCATCTGATAAGGTTATAAGGCTGCAATCCTGTTCACACTTGCTTAGATTTAAATCCCATTTAATTCAGTGGAACTTACTTCTAAGTTAATATGCATAGGCTCAAACTGTCAATCCACTTATTTTTTTAAGTATGATGAATTAAAATCAGTGGGATTCAATTCTAATAAATGTATTCAAGAGTGAAGTGTTAGATATGTGATTGAATGCATTCGTGTAGCAGTGCAAGCTTTACAGAGATGTTTGTGTTTAACGAGCAGCAGCACACATTCTGACATTCTGTAGTGTAGGATCGCATCTGTGAGCAGTTCTGTGCAGCTGTTTGGCTCTTCTGAAAGGAGCAAGTATGTTAAGTACATCAGACAGTTCAAAAAACAGATCCAAAAATAATTTTAGTGTTTGGTTTCAGTTTGTATTAAATAATACATAAACTTTTGGGTTACTGTTTCCTTACTGTTTCCTTCATCATTGTAAAGGGATATTTTACCAGGTGACTGCATGTCTCCTGCTGTATATTATTATAAGGGATATGAGTTCACTACTGAAATCCATTAACTTCACTGGACATTCTTTGCAACCAAACCTTTAAGTGGTGGATTCTATGAAAACAGGGTCAATAATTTGTGAAATGTTAATATCCTTGCAGTCTATTTTTTTAAAGGCTAGTGCTGCTTAGGTAACTTACATTAATGTTTTTTATAAGTTATATATGGAGTTATGCTGTTTTACGTTGGGCATCTTGAAACTAGAATGTGTTACAGGATGTAGGACTGTTGTAGGTATTTATGTAGGGTGCACACCTTAAGCAAAATGCTGGTAATTTAAATATTAATGTGGGATAACTACGAGTAAGCCATTTAACTCTCGGTTTTGAAAAGTTGCTGGTTTGCTATTATAAGGAACAAAGTATCTTAGCCTGGTAATTAGTACATTAGATACACTTAAACATAAGACCTTTTCACATGTGTACTCATGTGAAGTAGGCATCAAACGATTACTGGGAAGCAGTTCACGTTCCCTGGGGAAGCATTGGGCATTCTGCCCGGTAACACCCCCCCCCCACACACAGCTGACCATATAGTAGTGTGGCCTATCTGTGATGAAACACCAATGCACAAGTACCTGCTCAGGCAGAGGTTTCATGCAACTGGGACACTTGATCGCACAAGTGTCTTCATGGTAGGAAAGCCCGTGCACATGCAGGCTTTTTCACTGCAGATGACCATGCTAATGTAAGGAGTCTGGAGTCAGGGCCAGGCAGGAAGGCTGATGCTGGGGCTGGGGCTGGAAATGTGGTTGCACTCTTCTGCAATTGAGTTATGCATGAAGAGGGCTAAAGAGGATGACTGAACCTTAGAGCTTGTATTATCAACAGATATGTGCATTTTTAAAACTGCACTTCAGATATCTTGGGTTATATCTAAAAAGAAATATCTGCACAGGCTTGGTTTTCACTGTGATTATTATTAGTACAGAGCTCTTTATCATCTTCTTCAACAGTATTGGCGGCTAAACTGGCATTAAATTAAACTAAAGAGCTGCTAAGGCTTTGGTAACCATTTTGGCTCTCTAGAACCAAAAGCATGGTGCAAATGAGGCGATGCCATTTATAAACCCAGGAAATGTTTAAAATGTGAAACTCCTTCAGAGCCAGTGTGGTGTAGTGGTTAAGAGTGGTAGACTCGTAATCTGAGGAACCGGGTTCGTGTCTCCGCTCCTCCACATGCAGCTGCTGGGTGACCTTGGGCTAGTCACACTTCTTTGAAGTCTCTCAGCCCCACTCACCTCACAGAGTGTTTGTTGTGGGGGAGGAAGGGAAAGGAGAATGTTAGCCGCTTTGAGACTCCTTCGGGTAGTGAAAAGCGGGATATCAAATCCAAACTCTTCTTCTCTTCTTCTTCTTCTCTGCAAACAGAGTAGTCCAAAACAAACATTGGATTATATTACTCCAGCATTGTTGAGTGGTTTGTATATAATAAAAAGCATGGCTGGTTGTTGCTTTAAATAGCCATGTCTGAAGAAGTATTTTATCCAGGGGTGCCAACTTGAATAAAATATGGGGAGGGCAGGAAAGCCCCAACCCACATAACTGATCACAAGACATGGCCCATGCACACCATTTGAATGGCAATGCCCATCAACTTTGCAGGGGGCGATCCCCTTAATATTTTATTGTGGGAGGGCAAGGGACCTTGGCCCCTAGGATTTGGCTCCTATGATTCTGTGTGACCTTAAAACACACATTAAATTTGTAAGAGCAGAGGTAATACACAACAACAACTTTTCTTCTTCTTCAGGGGAGATACACAAACATTTTGTCAGGCTTTGGCTAATACGCATGTGTAGCAAAATTTTGAGCTTTTAGTAGGCATGGTTTACTACTTTCTTAAGTGGTATGATCCAAAATGCAGATGCATTCTATGAAGTTGAAACTCAAATATCATGCTCTCCATGATATTTGTTACTGAAAATAAACACTATAGTTGCTTCATAAGAATCCCTGATCTACTTTCAAGCTTAGGCACAGCCTCTTCATACAACTGCATTTATTGCACATGCTGCTTTTCTTCCTTGCTGCCACTAGAGCTCCACATTATACCAACTATTACCTGAGCATCCTTTCTCTTTCTCTCTGTCTTTAGTATTGTGTTCCATTATATTGAAATCGACTGGATTTGTAAGTACACTGGAAGACATATTCCAACATGCTCAAGAGAAGCACGTGTTGAAACGGCATGTGTCAGGAACAGAAAACTTTATAGATTACGTGAAATAGAGATTAGTAGAATGTGATTTTTTTTTTAAAGGACTTAAATTGTCATGGGATGAAAAAAGCAGACCCCACCTTTTGACCAATAGTCACTCTGAAGATGGTATTGAAGAGTGATCATATGTATGATTACTTCATCTCAAAACTTGTAAATTAAATTTTACGGTAAATCTCAAAATTGAAGTGATCTAAAAATGAAATATTTGAGTTTCTAGTCAGGATAAGAATTTAGGAAATATTTAAATAAAACTACAACAAACAGTTAAAGATAATCTTATATAGCCACTGTCCACTCCTCATGCCTATTCCCTGCACAAACCCTCTTGCAAATTCGTCAATCAAAGTATTTTGCAATGCGACAAAAATGTGACATGTTCAGCCAGAGTAAGAGTTTGAACCATAATGCTTTAAAGTGATCATATGTATCAATTCTCAGATATCCCTTACTCTATCAGCTGTTTTTTATTATCACAAAGTGGTCAGTTTTAAGATTTATTTAAAGCTCTATAACTTTCTGTCAGCATCATGTGGAAACAGAGCAAGTAGCTCTTGAAATTGTTTGTTTAGATTACTGTGAACACAATATTCTATTTTTGTGGCCATTGAAATGCTCAGGTAAATAGAGATGGAACTCTGGGAACTAGTGTCGTTTCATGCCATTGTGGTTTAATTTACTAAATTTATTTATTATCAATTCACACAACTGAACGGAGTCCCAAAGCAATTTACAGGAAACGTAAAATACAAAATTGCATAATAAAACATTCATAAAAACAATACAAATATACTAAAAGTGTATGATATATAATTTTGATTCATATGTGTAGACTGTGTTCTCAAATTGATTCTTTTCTTTAAGACGCCACTGTGGTTTTATACTTTATGATTACATTACTGCGAGTTAGGATCAACACTGGATTATTTGAAAGGATTCTACAATAGATGTTGTTGTTGTTGTTATTGTTGTTGTTAATGCAAGTACTGTGAAATGCTCCTAGCTTCCATGTCACTAGTGACATTCTGCTGGTCCTTTATGAACACTGTTAAAAATAATTTGTTCCATTTTCTCCTTGGCAAACTGCAATCTCCTGGCCATTTAGGAAGCGATCTGATCTCAAACGTTGAAGTGCAGTAAGTGTGATCAGGACCGGTGCTAGGGTTTCTTGCGCCCTAGACAGATCACCTTCTGGCGCCACCTGCCGCCCGCCCCCCGCCAAAGCCTGCTTTAGCGGGAGGTGGGGAGTGGTGGAGAGGCAAGCAGCAGTTTCTCCGCTGTAGCGGAGAAGCTGCTGCTCGCCCGTCCCGCTGTCCGCCCGATGCCAAAGCCTGCTTTAGCGGGAGCCGGGTGGTGGTGTAGGGGGCAAGCAGCACCTCTCCGCTACAGTGGAGAAGCTGCTGCTAGCCCCCCTGCCCCCCCGCCCAAGCCTGGCCAGTGCCCCCTCCATTTTGGCGCCCTAGGCAATTGCCTAGTTCACCTTAATGGACGCGCCGGCCCTGAGTGTGATTCTGATTAATGTGAGCTAATCATCCCCTTGTGGTTCTCCATGGTAGGATTCTGCATAGCCAGAGATAGGTTTCTTAAAGACTAGGTCACTGAGAGAAGCCAGATTCATGAACCTTCCCTGGCTGGCCTGCCAACATGCATGGGGTTCCTTTTAACCAAAGGGAGTCTTTACTTCCCATCCCTTGTCTAGGGTAAATAGGGTTTTCATTTCTTCTTACGAAGAAACTTCTCCAGACTCTGAAATCTGGGTTTCCACCAATGATGTAAGTTTTATTTATTGGCTGCTCCCTTTTCTGCAGTGACATGCAATGAAGTCTGTTTTAATCAAATAATAGTTGGGTGCCCACCCCCCTTTTGTAAGAAGCCATAAGCCTCATGCTGAAAGAAAGTCAGTTGAAAAAGTCTCTGAGGCTACAATCCAATGCACGCTTATTAGAGAGTAACCACCATGAACACAGTTCCTAGTAAACATCCATAGAGTTGAATAGTAAATGGTATATATAAATAATGACAGCCATTCATTATTATTATTATTATTATTATTATTATTATTATTATTATTATTATTGCACCATATAGTATGTAATAGATAGTAATCTTTTGCCAAATGGAGTTTTATAGCTTTGTGTATAAGCAAAAATGCTATCCCATTCAGGAATGGGCTGCAAACTGGAGTACGTAGCCTTCAAGATGTTTCATTTTGATTCTTTTCCTCTTGTAGACAAGGCTTTTCTCAAAGATGGAATTATTGTTGCAACTGCCACAATATAATCTGTGTTTCAATCAAAGTTTCAGTTAATGCTGGCAGTTAAAACTGCTTCTTGGACTGCAAGAAGATCAAACCTATCCATTCTTAAGGAAATCAGCCCTGAGTGCTCACTGTAAGGACAGATCCTGAAGTTGAGGCTCCAATACTTTGGCCACCTCATGAGAAGAGAAGACTCCCTGGAAAAGACCCTGATGTTGGGAAAGATGGAGGGCACAAGGAGAAGGGGACAACAGAGGACGAGATGGTTGGACAGTGTTCTTGAAGCTACCAACATGAGTATGACCGAACTGCGGGAGGCAGTGGAAGACAGGAGTGCCTGGTGTGCTCTGGTCCATAGGGTCATGAAAACTCGGACACGACTAAACAACTAACTAAACAACAACAACAAAACTGCTTCAACTTCCTTTGCCCACTTACCTGGCTGTAAGCCTCATTGAACACAATGGGACTTAACTCTGAATAAACATGCATAGTATTGTATTATAAACATGAGCTGTCTGCATGAGAGCTCCATGATGGGTAGAATTTGACAGATGAAAAATTGATTTTTGCCTGCAATGCAGTTGTTAAAGGCACAGACCTTCTGGTTTTGATAAGGAGTCATCCCTGAACCTGTTCATAGCCATGAAGGTTTTGGGAGGTGGCAACTGAATGTAGGGTGTAAATGCAATCCAATTTCAACATTCAAACCATCTGTTTTTATTTGAAAGGGATCAAATTAGCTTAAGGCTAATATTTCATGCTGATTCAATACTGTAATCAAGCCTACATTAAATGAAAAATGAATAATTTTAGCAGAGAGAAATGAATGCATTTTAGAAATATTTATTAACATAATAGATATATTTTCCTTCATTACATGGTAATCCAAGGAAGGTTTTCAATGAAAGTTTAGAATTGTAATATGTTTTACTGTATAAAAATACACATAAGATAAATCCAATAAAAACCATTCAAAATAAACTGAATACCTTGTCATGCAATTAATAATTTGACAATGACACTATTTTGCAATGTTCTTAAAGGATATAAAAAAGGGGGGAACCATTAAAAATTATGCCGCGTAGCCAAGAGACGGGGAAAAAGAAACAGCACAGTCCTAAGCATGCTTACTCAGAACGAAGTAAGGGCTATTGGGTTCAGTGGGGTTTACTCACAAGCTTGCTAGTTGGATAAATTCAGTTTTAAGAATTCAGTTTTATCCAATAAGGACGAAGTGAACAGGCAGAAAGATTAGTAACTGAAGGTAATGTAAGCCCTGGAAGAAGTGTGGAAAAGGACATATCCATAAATCACCAGTGCAATAAATTTATTTTGCAGAAGTGAGGAACTTGGAATCTACTATTATATATAGTAATGACACTGTAGTAATTGATACCTTTATGTCTGTTTTGGTTGTGCTGAGCTCACCAGCAGAACACCTATTGATTTCAGTGGAAACAATTGCACAGGAAGTTCACCTAGCATATGAACAAAACTTTGAACATTCTCTCTTTGCTGATGGTATTCGGCAGAAAATAAACAACCTTCAGTGATGAACGTTTGTCTTTTTGAGGGTTATAGCCAGTTTGTATCAAAAATGATACAATATACAATATGCAAATAAAATAAATTTTAGACTCTGAACTGAAGGGTGATATACCAGTTTCTTTTTTTTTTTTATAAGAATTTATTGACATTTTTACTTATAACCACATACAACCTTAACCACACCTACATTTATACACATACTAAACAAATACAATTACACATCTAATACAAAAATTGCCATGATTTTCCTTCTTAATCAGACATCTCAAAAAAAAAATTCTTTTTCCAATCTTGACAGTTGACTTCCCCTGCCTTTTCACCTTCGAGTTTATATCCATAATCTACTTTTTAACCTCTTCATTTAAAAAATTAAACTTAATTATATATATAAAGAAGAACATTCATCTTAATCTTCATCTTAATCTTAATCGTCTTAATCTATAAACTTAAACCACTTAAATCGACTTTATTTATACTACATCCTCATAAATCCTCACAGATCATCCTCATCAAATCTATCTCTTCTGTCCTTTGAACTGCTGCTAATAACATAAAAACTTAAAATATCTCTTTTCATGTTCACACAGATAATAAAACAAACTATTGTTGACAGTGTTCACCCTCCAATTTCAAAGTACCATAACAGATTACTTTTAGATTTTGCTTAATACATCACCCCACACCCCCTCTGTCCATTCTTCTTCTCCTGATGGCATCAACACTGAACTTCCATGCATCTTCCCTCTCCAAACGTCCACAGATCCAGGCATAGTCCAAAGCTCTCCTTGCCACGAGCTCCGAGGTGTCCAACTCTCCCTCTCTCAGCTTCTCCGGTTCTTTGTAGCATTCCTTTTCTTCTTGTAAATACCTTAATTCTCTGTCCCTGGCCCCCGAGCTCACACCTCGGGGACTGGATATAGCAAATCTTGACATCGCCTTGGGGCTGCCACCCCCAACAAGCGAATTTCTTCTCCGAAGTAGCTCACTCATTTCTTTCCATCTTTCCATCCATCCTCTCAGCTCTTTGACAAGATTTTCTTCCAAAGTGTCAAAAGTTTTGTTAGCCTCCTCTGTGGGCAGTTGGTTCCATTTCAGACCCCCACACAAGACTTTAACTTTTCTGTAAAGTAGTTCCACCTTCAAGGCAGTGAGCCTTTGTTCATCTGTTAGTCCAGAGTTCAATACCAGTTCAAGGACGAAACCCAGCATACTGGCAGAGGAGGAGGAAGTGGGTATCATATTTCTTCTCCTGTCTCTTTGTTCGTCGCCATTTTCCTAAGCTGGAGCGCAAACACCGCAACTTTAAATAGAGATATTTTCCGCTAGTTAGCTTCCCAAGAAAAAAGTTTGCCAGTCTCATGTATCGATTTTAAATACTTTATAACCAGTTCTGTGGCAGCAATCCCTCAAATTGGTTAATTTCTTAGGCTCGAAGGGAGGGAGGCAGGCTGCCTTTCTCCTTCCCCCCGGATCGTTCCAAAAACACGATTTCTGCCAAGATTATTTACTCACGACCACCGGGTTCCTTTAGCTCCATTCTTCACAGGTAGAACTTAGACGCTCACCGCGGGCTTTGCCGCCGCATTTGCATCCCGGTTGGGGCATATCCCCGTAAGCCCGGCTCCGTTGTCCCTTCACCCCCACTCCCCCTTTACAGGGGGGCAGGGGAAGGGTTCGGAGCCTCCGCGGGCGCAGCCGGGGAGCCCAGGGTGCGGGACGCTCTTCCCGCACCCCAACCGGAGCCGCGCGCTGCGGTAGCGCGGCTCCTAACCCCCGGGATGGACAAGGCGCTTCGGACCCGAAGCAGCCTTCGACCACCCGGCGATGGCGTCGCCGCCGGAAGATATATATACCAGTTTCTTTGGCATGTTATTGTTAGGATAGCTTTCCTTTTCCATGCCAAGTCACCAGCATTTTCAGAACCTAACTTGCTATTTCTAGACTTCTTCTTCTTCTTCTTCTTCTTCTTCTTCTTCTTCTTCTTCTTCTTCTTCTTCTTCTAGAAGCAGCAACACCTGTGGTTTGAAATAATTTCCAGTGTGTGGGTGCTGTCATCATTCTGAATTGCTTCTTTCTTCCTTCTTTCACCACCTGCATCTATTTTGTGCTGCTCCTCCAAGAGTCCCATAGTTTTCCATCTGAAGTGTTCTCATGCTTATTGTGCAGATTTGCCATGGTGAGGCCATCAACTCTGCGTCAGTGTTGTTGTGTGAAAATGTGTAAATCCAAGTAAATGTTACAGGCGAGGCAGACTTGAAATGTTAGCCTGGTATGATCTGTATCCATAGTTTTGATTTAGCTGGCGTTATGAAAATGCTCCATTAATTAATTTAGCTTGTTGTGGCTTGAATCAGTAAAATGTTTCATTATTTGTCATGATTAATGCCATCAATGGAAGTGGCGCCTTATAGGGTTTTATAACCTCAGTAATGGGCTAGATGAGAGCCAGTAAACTGAAGCTCAAACCAGAAAAGACTGAGGCACCTAGACCGTATGTGTCAGGGAAAGAGGGACTACTCGGGAATGGAGGAGCAGGGACCCAGCGTTGGCACTCACAGACAGGAAAATGAGCCAAGAGGGGGGAGGAGGAGACGCCAACGTCATTTTAAGTTGCCGAACCGTTGGCTTTGCTGGCGCGCGTGCGAACACTCTCCACTCTGAGGAACTGAAACTAACGGAGCAGTCATGCTCCAGAGACTCTGTAATTTTTAATGAACAATAAATAGTTTTAGCTTACCGGAAAGCTTGTCGTCAATCATGAGCAACATCTAAAGGGAATAGCCATCCCTGACAGTATGGATAGGAGGTTCCCTGCTCTTGATGGGCATTACACTCCCTCTGAAAGAGTAGATACATAGCTTGGGGGATATTCCTGGATTCTTTGCAGTTGTTTGAGGCTCAGGTGACCTCAGTGACACAGTGTTTTCTATCAGCTTTGGCTGGTGGCCCAGCTGTGCCCCTATCTGGACAGGAATAGCCTAACTCCTGTTGTCCATGCTCTGGTAACCACTAGGTTAGATTACTGCAATGCTTTATACATAGGGCTGCCTCTGAAGATAGTATGGAAACTTAAGCTAGTGCAGAATTTAGCAGCCAGGTTACTCACTGGGGCAAATAGTTTGAACACATTAAACCAATCCTGCACTGGCTGCTAATTAATTTACAGGGCCAATTCAAAGTGCTGGTTTTGACCAATAAATCCTTAAACAGATCGGGACAGCAATACCTCAAGGACTGTGAATAATTGTGGACAAGTGAAGTGACTGAGGTGTGAAAAGGGAAGACCTGAGATAAGAACAAAGTGTTAGTCAAGTCGGGGAAAGGACCAGAACATGAAACATCTGTTTAGATAAGGAGATGGAGAAAAGCATAAGGAGACATGTCATGATTTGGCAACTGGTGTGCATCAGGTTGATGTAGTAATGTTGCTTGGCCAGAAAAATAGTTGGGAAGGAAAAGGAGAGGAATTTTCAGCAAACAAAGTCAGCGGGGCCTTTTTGTTTCCTTCAAAGGCATTATTTCCTAAGTACTGCAAAGGCTACTTTAATTTTGTTATAAGATTAGGGGCTCAGTTAAGGTGCAGTGCTTAACTGGGATATACACAGGGACATAATGTTGATGATGCAATACTATAGCAACACATTTCTAATTTTCAGTGTTCCATAAAGATTGCTTCCTGAGGCATTACAATTAAGGAAGCTCATACAAGAGAGAATAAATCAATTTCAGGGATTAAAACAAGACTGAAATTGATATCAGCAGGGTGTTACTGCTTTATTATGACCAAAGAGACTGTGCAAAAGAAGAGATGAATTAGGAGTTGCAGGAACCTGGAAGGAAAGCTCAGTTTCACAAAACAAATGAGGCAATGCACTGTCTGCCTTGCTTGTTGACAGGGCTGTTTCAGTGCTGTTTCTCCTCCCATTCTAAGATGTTAAGTTGTAATGCTGTCCCTTAACTTTATGGGGTTTCCCCCTGTCAGTGCTTTTATGCTCCCTACATAAAGATGTTTGCTGAAGTGCAGTAGCATACAGCCTTTTCCTTAATCTGTTTAAGGTTACTCAACCTATCCCCTACAGTAGAAATAAATGAGCTTTATTGGCTATGATAAAACCTTTTAATTCTGTTCGCCATGGGGGACCAATAATGTTGAAAGGGATGATACAGATGACTAAAGATGACCTGATTGAAAGCTTTATTGAAAGACACTTGCTGTCTACTGGGAATTATACCCAAAGTAGTTTTGGCTTTGGAGGCAGTGAGAGATTTTACTTTCTTGGGTTCCATGATCACTGCAGATGGTGATGGCAGTCATGAAATTAAAAGACGCCTACTTCTTGGGAGAAAAGCAATGACAAACCTAGACAACATCTTAAAAAGCAAAGACATCACCTTGCTGACAAAGGTCCGTATAGTTAAAGATATGGTTTTCCCAGTAGTGATGTATGGTAGTGAGAGATGGACCATAAAGAAGGCTGATTGCCGAAGAATTGATGCTTTTGAATTATGGTGCTGGAGGAGACTCTTGAGAGTCCCATGGACTGCAAGAAGATCAAACCTATCCATTCTGAAGGAAATCAGCCCTGAGTGCTCACTGGAGGGACAGACCCTGAAGCTGAGGCTCCAAGACTTTGGCCACCTCATGAGAAGAAAAGACTCCCTGGAAAAGACCCTGATGTTGGGAAAGATTGAGGGCACAAGGAGAAGGGGACGTTAGAGGACAAGATGGTTGGACAGTGTTCTTGAAGCTACCAGCATGAGTCTGACCAAACTGTGGGAGGCAGTTGAAGACAGGAGTGCCTGGCGTGCTCTGTTCCATGGGGTCACGAAGAGTTGGACATGACTAAATGAGTAAACAACAACAAGTTTTGGCTTAGAATTAATACAGTACTTCATCTGGTTGAAATCTGGTTAATATTTGGTTGAAATCTTTTGTATGTGGCAGACAGATTTTGAAAGGCAGTTGCAGCAGAATCCTATACATGTCTACTCAAGATTAAGTTCCATTGGGTGGTATTCAACTACATTTTACTCAGAGAAGACCCATTGAAATTAATGAACCTAACTTTGTCATGTTAATTAATTTCATTGAGTCTTCTCTGAGTTAAACTTTTTTTCTGGAGGTCCTTCTTCTGTCTTGGTTAAGAGGAAACCTATTTTGAAGTGCTTCAGCCCATCATTGCTTGTGCATTCATGTAACACAAATAACTCTGGTATGCAAATTGCCCTTATCTCAAGAACAGCCCTACATGGTGGAGACAGACACAATATAGTACTTAGTCTGCCTGCTGCTGATCATGCTCAGGAGTTGAAGTGGATCTGTTATTCTGTTTAGCCTAATCAAGTACTATTAATAGCTCTTGGATTGGGAGTAATGGGTCCGTGATTGTTCAGGCTCTTTGGGAAAATTCATTTTGGCATTAAAGAGCATTTGTTTCCAGCTGAAGGCAGATTTCCCCTCCGCAATAATTTTCTTTCTTTCAGGCGCCTGAGCATCCCTCCTCTGACTGCATTCAGTGTTCTTTACACTGGGGTGCATGTAGGTCACTACATAGAGGGTTACTCACATCCCTTTCTTGCATTGTGGCCAGACACACTAACCTTTTTGTTAGGCCACGATTGGTCACTTTGGCCTAAACCTTACGAAACCTCTCTGAGCAGAAAGAGCCTTGAGAGGAACTTTGTGTGTGACACACAGACACCAGTTCAAAGTCTGGCAGGGATACTATGGCATTCTGTGAGAAGGGGCTTGATGGAGGAGGGGGGAGGCTTTTCAGAGTGAATAGACAGATGGTTTTTGCCACTTGAAATCATACAGGAGGTACAATGGCTATACCACTTGCATCTTTGCCATGTGGGTTTGCAAGGCTTCTACATGATGGGAATATACACTTTGGATAGCCGTAACAGTGGGACATTTGCTTGTTACTGCTGGTCTTTTCTTCTTCTTTGTGGTGAGGATAGGACTTCCCTTTTTATGTGACGAAAGAAGCTTTACTCAAAGAATAATTTCATAAAGGGTGTTATTGTGTGTGTGTATAGTGTGTGTCACTATGCACACACACACACACACACACACACACACACACACACAAATGCTTACCTTCTGTGGATTAAACTAATTTTGTATTTGAAATACAATCCAAAGTTTACAGTAAGAACAAATAATTCTGAATCCCCTTGGTACTGTGTAGTGTTATAATTAATTGTTTGAATTATGGTAATGGATAAAGGTCAGAATAAATTAAAGTTTTAGAGGGAATTTTAATTATGTGCATATTATGTCAACAAAGATGGTGTAGAGGAACAAATTACAAGTAATGTAAAAAAGGAATGATTGCACATTGCACTGAAGCCAGTTGCTCTCTTCTTTTGCAACTGTAATATTTGAAAACATTTCATTTTGTGATTTAGTCTGCTTACTTTTTATATATTTGCTCAATATATGCTGCCATGTTTTAAAGGATTAAGAGTGCAATGTGATGTGTGCCTCCTCAAAAGTAAGTCCCATGGAGTTCCTTGAGATTTGCTCCCAGGTAACTGGGTATAAGATGGCAATCGTAAACTACATTGTGCTACATGGGTGGGGCGTGGGGGGAAATTACATTTTACTCTAATTCTACATTATTATATTATGGGGAATTCTACCCCACTCTTCAGATAAATTCTGAGGGTGGTTTGCAAACAATCAGAAATAAAAACGTACAAACATTGTGTGATATCAAAATATGTCATAGACCCATTGAAATCAAAGGAATTACAGTGAGTTTAATTTGAGTGTGCCTTATTTGGATATCACCCTATATATTAAAAGCAGCCAGTCTAAAGATAACAGCATAAAATGAGCAGCACAGATAGAGCCAGGGGGGAGTTTTTTGCTTGGCAATGAAATAACATCAAATGGATGCCTGATAAGTCTCTTTGGAGAGCAACTCTCCAAACTCTGAGTTAGCAGTGATGTCCATCAGCTGCATGCTGCCACCAACCTTGAGCTCCCCTACACTAGCTGCAACCACTTCCATCCTGGTGAATGCAGCATCACTGCTGTTGCCCCCTCCCCTCATGCACCACTGATGTCACCAAAAAAAGCAGTTTCCCTGAAACTCCCGTCTATCTTTCAGAGGGTACTCAGAGAAGAGCCTCTGTTGAGCACATTAGTCTTGAGTGTGTAGATAAGGACATGTGGGGACAGGTGTTTCTTCAGGTACCCCACTGCAAACTCTTAATTTGATTTGTGAGAAAATGAAATAAAAGCTGAGGAGGGCCTATGCATTTCTGTATAATCAATATTTTAATCTAGTAAGAGCTGTAGTTTATGTCTCACAACTGGTAATATATATGGTTAACAGAATCTTTTTACATTTGTTTTGTAAGTCTGAAGTCCAAAAATGTGACTCTTTCTTCCTTTATCCATTGCACATTTCTGAACAATGATTGGTAATTTCATTGAGAACGTCTGTTGGAAAGCTCAGCATCATGAAGATCAATTATGATGTTTGTAGGATTTCTGGTGATTATACTTCATCAAAAGTAATTATCTGTTTCCTTAGTGACCATCCTGATCAGTGCTTTTCCTCTTCCCTACTGCGTAAAAAATAAATAACATCAGATTGCTGGTATAAATAGTTCAGCATCATTTTACTGCTGAGTTTGCTCCTTATTTTACTAACAAGCTAAAAGGGAAAAAAAGATAGTGACCAGATTTTAGTGCATCATGCAAAACTAGTATAAAAGCAAGGTGCCAAAACAGAGGCACAAACTGTCATTGAAAGTAATTGTGCTACTTATGAATGAAGAAATCTTACAGGAATTTGTGTCTTCGGTGCAAAAAAAGTCTTTACAAAAATTGACCCTCTAGTCATAAAAATAACTAAAATATTTTAAATAATTCTTTATTTGAAAAAAGAAAGAAAATCAATTTACACCAGGACATTCAAACTTGAAGTGTGTGCATGTCATGATATAGTTTTTGCTCCTAGCTAAAGGCACAGAGTTCTTTTGCATGTCCATCTCTTTTGGGGTAGTATATTAGGAGGCTGGATAGGTGCCACGGAACTACCCTCCCCTTGTTTGCCTGTGTGGGATACCATGTTCTTATAGCCCCAGTTATTGGAGCGGAGTTTACATTCCTGGTGAGAACTTCAACTACGGTATTTGGTAAATTTTAGCATGTGTTTTACAATACACTCAGGGTGGATCTACACACAGGAAAACCTCTGCTATAAATAAGTCCGAAATTAAATCATTATAACAAAAGGGGAAAAAATGCTATGTGAAAATTGTATAGATTTTTTTTTGCTCTCTGGCACCATCTTGTGTTGTATGTTGATAACGAATTCAAAACATTATTTGACTATTGTAGCTGAGTCCTCAGTAATTTGGGAAACAGTTTAGCTTCTTATTGATACTCATTTTGTTTCACCAGTGTCCAAATATACAGTATAACTTCCCAAAGATACTTTAAGCAGTCTATGGACATATTTCACTCTTTGAATTGTCTGTGTTACGTATAGTGTTTCCCACTAATAAAGGAAGATCAGTTACCTGCTTTGAAATGGTAGCAAGTGCTTGTAGCTCATACTTTCTAAGACCCTTTAGCCATAGAATTATCCTTTTCTGATCACTGAGATTCTCAGGGGAGTCTCTGTTAGCAGGATCCCATGGTTAAGATGCATGGCTTGTAACTACCAAAAGGAATGCGTTCAGTGATGTGGGCCCAATCCTTTGGCACTCCCTCCCTCCTGAGATTAGGCAGGCAACCTTCCTGCTGAACTTCAGATGATTGACACTCTTCTATTTAGCAGGCATTTTAATGTTGTTTTCTGTTTCTAGGATTAATTTTAATGATTCTCACTCTTTGTATTTTCTTTTTAAGCAAATTTGATGTACACCACTTAGAAATTCTGAATATTAAGCGGTAGATAAATACCTGAAATAAACAATTAAATAAGTAACACAGCTGCAGGAGCAAATTAGTGAGCTGTAATGCTAGGTTCCTGAAAACACTTCATTGATTTGTAATTAACCACTGAAATATATATGGTTTCCAAGAAAATGGGTGCAATCCACCGAGAATCTGTTGCTCATTAAAAGGGTCTGTATTAATGGAGGGGAGAGGTCTTTCTATGACTACTAGTCATGATGTCTATATGATAGTTCAAATGCAGTAGACCTCTGAATATCAATTGTCAGGGAACAGCAAGGCATTGTGGCCCTCATGTCCTGTGCTGGACTTCCATAGGCATCTGACTGTGAGAAACAAGATGCTAGACTAGGTAAGGACTTGGTCTGGTCCAGCAAGGCTCTTTTTATCATCTTAGCATGAAGAGAAATGTTTTCCAGTAGCATTAGATGATCCTAGAGGATTCCAATAAAAATATATTCAGTTGGCAATGTTAAATCTGATTTGGGAGTTCAGCTCTGTAGTTGGGGTTGCTTATCTAAGGAAACTTCAGCGAGTGCAAAATTCAACAGCCAGGTTGCTCACCGGAGCAAGATGGTTTGAGCATATTACACCGATCCTGGTCCAACTGCACTGGCTACCAATTAGTTTCTGGGTCCAATTCAAAGTGCTGGTTTTGACCTATAAAGCCTTAAACGGCTCAGGACCACAATACCTCAAGGACCGCCTCTTTCCATATGAACCTACCCGGACCCTGAGATCATCTTCTGAGGCCCTCCTTCATGTGCCTCCTCCTTGAGAGGTGCGGAGGGTGGCAACATGAGAACGGTACTTCTCTGCAGCAGTTCCCCGTTTGTGGAATTGTTCGCCTGGCGCCTTCATTACACACCTTTAAGCACCAGGCAAAAACATTTCTTTTTAACCATGCCTTTGCTTGATCTGTTTGACATCCTATATCCTTTTAAAATGTGGCTGTTTTCTGGGGTGTGTGTGTGTGTTATTGAGTTGTTTTTATTCTGATTATATACCGGTATGTTGTGATCTTTTCTGTGAACTGCCCTGAGACCTCCAGGTATAGGGCAGTATATAAAATCAATAAATAAAATAATAATAAGGATCAGGTGCGCAGTGTGGAGGTGCTCTTAAAACTGGCTTTGTTCCTGGAAGTTTAGGTGGCAGCTGTAACTAAGCCTTTTACCAACTTAGGTTGCTGTGGCAACCGTGCCGCTTCTTGAGTATCATCATCTCTAAGGAGAGTTATTATTTTGGTGATTGTATTCTGTGGGTTGCATCTAGCATTGCAACAGAGGAATTTTGCTAGTTCAATAGAACTTCTCTTTCTTCTTCTTCTGCTCCTCCTCTGCAGTGCACCACCAACACCCTGGAGCTTATTTTGAGGGGGCAGGGGGAGCTGAAGGGGACAGAAGAGGAAGAGGAGGCTCCATTGTGCACATAGAAGTCTGTTGTGCCAGTGGAGCTGCTGTGTTTGATACAGCCCTGTGGTGTGTGGTGTGTGTGTGTGTGTGTGTGTGTATATATATATATATATATATAGTTTTTATGATATATTGTATGTTGCATTTGCAATATATCATAAAAACTCATATATATATATATTTTTAAAAAACCCACACACCACAGGGCTGTATCAAACACAGCAGCTCCACTGGCACAACAAAAATGTTGCATTTGATATATTTCAGTGTTTTGTATATGGTTTGTTTGCTGGTTTGTGGAATTGTTATTAGCAGTAGTGGTTTTGAATGTTGAATTTATTTTGTATTTCCCATATTGATTCCTTTTTGTTGTTATTTGTAAACTGCTTAGCGTGTACACATTAACAAAATGCAAATACATACACATGAAACAGGCTGTAGTACATCTTTTCAGCACTATGGCAATTGTTGAATTAAGCAACAAGTTAGCAATTTTGTATAGCTCACCAATCATATCCTGATCACCGAAACAGACTTGTGGGATCTTAAAAATTAGCAAATTTTTAGAAAAAAACAGAATTTTTCAAAATAAGCATGTTGATTCTTAACAGCATTGACAGGTGATAGAACAAGTACATTGAACATGCTTATTGTACAGTATCCATCTCTTCTGTTGTTAGGGGTATCAGTGTGTATATTTTACATATAGGCTAGCTCTGTTGAATTGTCAGTCTAAGTACATTTTTCATATCCTTCCCTTCTGATCTCACTGCTTACAGTGCCCCTTGCCACATGCGTGAATACCTGCTGTTCAGGATTGATGCATCTAACAAAGAAGGTTTTAGTTCACAAAAGCTAACACCACAATAAAATTTCTAAAACCTGCTCAGAACCACACCTGCCTTTGGTACCTATGCATGATGTCATTACTGCAAGGAAGTACAGTCATACCTCTAGTTGCGTTAGGTTCAGGTTGCGGATTTTTGGGTTGTGAACACGGCAAACCCAGAAGTGTGTACACTTCTGGGTTTTGCAGCCCGTGCACACACAGAAGCATTCTGCGCACTTCACGCATGCACAGGAGCACTCTATTGCATCACACGCACACGCAGAAGCGGCACTCTACTTACAGACTTTTCAGGGTGCAAACAGCACCCCGGAACGGATCACGTCCGTAAGTAGAGGTACCACTGTATGCTTCACACAGGCCCTTCTGCACTTCTTCATGGTTAGAATAATGCTTAATTATGTCTTCCTGCAAATAAAAAGCAATGGAGATTATTGCAAAGACACCAGATTTTTCACACAGATCCTTGTGTTGGATCACCTTTGAAAGTTGGGATGCATTCATAGTATGGGATGCCATATGCATGGATATGCCAGTTGCGTTGTCTGACAACTACAATTATAAATGACACGCCCCTTCATTTGTCTTATGATGCAGAGAGAAATGTATGTCTCCCAACCAACCACTGTTGGGGCCAACTAAGCATGATTATCCCCCCCCCCAATTAATTGCTAGTGTTATGCAACACACTGTTGTATATGATGGTTTTTCAACTGGGTCTCTAGTTTTGAAGTCTAAAATGTTGGGCTTCCTTTGGGGAAACTAGTTCAAACCATCCTTTGACTGCAAGAAAAACAAGGAAAATGAGAACCTGTTGTTGAGAGCTAATACCTAGAGTATTGGGGTGTGTGTGTGTGTGTGTTTCTAAACAAGGTGGCTTATAAATTTTTAATATAGCTCGAACGATTATGGTGCTAATGAATACGGTTTCATTAAAATAAGATTGAGCCTTTAGTTCGCTTCAGAATAAGTTGCTGGGTTTGTTCTCTCTGAAGAACAAAGCCAAGATGGTGGGCGGGATTTTGCATGACCCTGCCGCTAGTCCCATGGGCTTGATAGGCTTTTTCAAAAGATGGAGCTGTATCTATTAACCTAATTAACTAAATTTTAATATGAGGAACTGAATTATCTCAAGTTCTGCCTCAATTCAAGCCTTAGCTGGAAGTTCACACAAAGAAAATACTGTAAACACTTCCCATACAACATCCATCCTTGGCTTTCTCTCTTTTTCTAGTTTCTTTATAAATAAGATTAACATTTCCCCTGGGAGTAAGTAAGCTTCTGTTTGGCCTCATTAAATGTACCTTTTGGCCTTTGCTCCCCTGTGGTGATGAGAAGCTGTTGGAAAGATTTTGATGGTGATTTGTTTGAAGGAAATTTAATTATTATCTATATTTTGTGGAAGCAGCATGCAGGCAGTTTTCCTTTCAAAAGAGAGTGGAGATGTGTGAAAGTTATATGAATTGTGGGCTTAAGGAGCATAGTTTGCTTTTTAAATTATTATTAAAGTGAATCTAATAACTTCTTGAGATTGAAGACAACGCATTGAAAAGCAGCAACAAATAACAGTCTAGCACACAATATCCCAAATAATTTTGTTGGGCAGGTTATCTTCAATTTAATTGCAAGTGTAGCATTTTTGAACTTGTAAACCCCCCCCCCCCCACACAGCTAAATTTGCAAAAATGGAAGCAAATAGCATTTAGGGTTACTAGACTTTTACTCCCACAAATCTGGGCAACCCTATCTGCATATCATGTAAATGGTTTGCTGATTATTATAAAGATCAGACATGGGTGGCATGGTCAGTATCAGGACAAAACAAGGCCAGGGTGGCTGTATGGCAGTTCTGCTAGAATTCAGAGTAGCAGGTTTCAGGTCAATTAACTATGAAATGGTTTTCCATATCATCTCTCTCCCTGTGTAATGCTAGAGAAATCACATTTCTACAATAATCCTAAGTGTATTTCTGTGGAAGACAAATTTCAGTTCAAAAGAAAGCTTGCTAGGCTTACAGTTGCATTCACGTGTCTTTTAAATTCATTTTTTTTTACCAAACACCAGAGCCTAAAAATACATGCTATCATTGATCCTAACTGTATTTATAAGGAAGGAAGCTGCACTGAAGTCAAAAAGTAATCATCTTAAAATCAGGATACCAAGTACTTAATGTATTTATGTCCCAAGATATAGAGTACAGTGTTGTAACATTCTCAGAACTGACCTGGTAACACAATTACTTTCTACTAAACATCTTTCCTACTAAAGGTTGTTCCTTTTTCACACTGAATGTTTACTATAATATTATTACCTTTACCTTACCTTACTTGCACTGGATCATTAAACCTTATAAGGCAATAATTATTAACTGTGCAAAAACAAGTTCATTTCCATTTATAGTGTATGTAATTTCAATGCTATCAGATGCTATATTTTATACATGCTCCATATACTTAATAAGGAGCCTACTTTAGTAATTCTAGGAGAGTTGTAAAATACTAAGAAATAATAACATTGGAGGTGGGACACAACTTCCTGCTTTCATGCAGCGTATCTATACAATGTCAGGGCACCATTGAACGTGTTAACATGCACCTTGCCTCTCAGTTTACTAACATTGGTTTTTCCAATTGATGGTTGCTTAAATGTCTATTGCTGCGTGAAAATATGTGTTGTAACTGGATGGGCATTCCATGTTGGGAGATAAGGCAACTAAAATGGGTGTAAGAGGATTTGGTTCAGACCTTCACTATTTTATTATTACTACTGAAATTGTCTAGGTAGCTGGAGAGCCAGTGTGGTGTAGTGGTTAAGAGCGGTAGACCCATAATCTGGGGAACCAGGTTCGCGTCTCCGCTCCTCCACATGCAGCTGCTGGGTGACCTTGGGCTAGTCACACTTCTCTGAAGTCTCTCAGCCCCACTCACCTCACAGAGTGTTTGTTGTGGGGGAGGAAGGGAAAGGAGAATGTTAGCCGCTTTGAGACTCCTTCAGGATATCAAATCCAAACTCTTCTTCTTCTTCTTCTTCTTCTTCTTCTTCTTCTTCTTCTTCTTCTTCTTCTTCTTCTTCTTTTTCTGCTAAGGTGTTCAAGGAGAAACATAGCAAAGCTGCTCTGATAAGCATTATGGCTGGAAAGTAGAATGTGCTTTTATAAATAGGTAAAGAGAAAGGGACCCCTTACCATTAGGTCCAGTCACAGACGACTCTGGGGTTGCGGCGCTCATCTCGCTTTATTGGCCAAGGGAGCCAGCGTACACCTTCCGGGTCATGTGGCCAGCATGACTAAGCTGCTTCTGGCGAACCAGAGCAGTGCACAGAAATGCTGTTTACATTCTCGCCAGAGCGGTACATCTACTTGCACTTTGACGTGCTTTCGAACTGCTAGGTTGGCAGGAGCAGGGACCGAGCAATGGGAACTCACCCCGTCGCGGGGATTTGAACCACTGACCTTCTGATCAGCAAGCCCTAGGCTCTGTGGTTTAACCCAAAGTGCCACCTGTGTCCCCTGCTTTTATAAATACACATATAGTAAAAACAAAAGCAACAGCAGAAACACACCCTGATTACTACAAACCAGACTCCTCATGGTTTGTGTCATTTTTCCATAGCATCTAATACATTCTGAAACATTCTAACATGGCTCTAAATGTTTCTACACCTCTGGCAAATCATATGTGTGAACAAGGCCCAAGAATCAACACTGTGGCAAGGTGTATTTGTAGAAAGTCATGCAGAGGGTGGTTGATAGCTTCCTATATTTGAGAGATGAGGAAAAGTGGAAAATGCTCAGATTTAATTTGTGTTATGACAATGACACTTTGAAGCATAAGATAAATTGGTTAAAGCGGTCAGCAGGAGTCCATTCCAGGACAAATGATTTGCTTTACGAATTTTGTATATCATTGCAAATTAATAAAGAATTCATAGTACATTTCATAAATGGTCCACTGGTGATCCAGTGGTTAGTGTGTTGGACCAGGACAGGAGAAATCCAGGTGCCATAAGTTCACTGAGGTCACTTTGGGTCAGCCACTATCTCTCTTTATGAGGATAAAATGGAGGAGGAGAGCCATATCTGTTGCCTTGAACTCACTGGAGAAAATGTGGGATATAAATCATAAACACATTGATGAAATTGTTTATCTCTGATCTAGAACACATATTGCTAATCAAATTGACAGTGCTAAGTAGATGAATAATGGCTAGGTTTATCCTTCACAATGTTAACTCACAGTCAACAATTTAAAAGTGTAGCCAAGATGTTCAGCCCTCATGGTATGCTACTTTCAGTTTTATTTTGGCCATTTTGAATTTGAAATCATGATCTAAGCATCAGGCTAAGAACAGTGGCCTAAATCCCGAGCACCTTGAAGCAAATCATTCTCAGAACATTAACATAGGCCAGTGGACAATAAAAACATACAAAAATAGCTTAGAGCTAAACTACTGATTTTCAAATTAAACTCTGGAATGCTATTGGACCT
Source organism: Lacerta agilis (assembly GCF_009819535.1). Classification (NCBI taxonomy): domain Eukaryota; kingdom Metazoa; phylum Chordata; class Lepidosauria; order Squamata; family Lacertidae; genus Lacerta; species Lacerta agilis. The sequence goes on from NC_046320.1 coordinate 50,970,444, forward strand.
TTTCTGAAATGACTAAATCACAGGCTTCTCCATCTTAGTGACATCGTTAAAATTGGAAACATCAAAAATGTCACAGTGTGATGTTGATGTATGAACACATGCTCTAATTTTATTCTGCTTTTAAAAAATGGTTCCACAAATGACCAGATTAATTTTAAATTACAATGATCTTACCACTCTTGTATGCATTCTGCAATGAATCATGCTGTTTGCTGTAAACTTTCACATCCCTTACACAGCAGAGACTTGTAATTTACATTGAATTATTAATTGCATTTCACCACAAAACACATCAGAGATGGAGTTGTGAATAGACAATAGACAAAAGCAATTTTCGTACAGTCCAGCAGCAGTTCTGCACACACTTACTGTGAGTAAGTTCCAGTGAACTCAGTAATTCTGAGTAGGTCTGTATAGGATTGTACTACCAGGCCTGGCATTGTACCATACCAAGTACCTGAGGTGAACCACAAAATAGCACTCACCCTCCCCTCTACATCAGGAAAAAGGGAAGAAGATCTACATTGAGAACAATGGGGGAACCAAATCAACCTTACTCAAAGACAGTCCTGAGCTAGATAGACCAGTGGTCTGACTAGGTGTAAAGAAGTTTCACAAGTCCCTATGGGACATGTGGACATACATTTGCATGGCTTCTTTACATTTAAGTAGCTCTAAAGCAGGGGTGGCCAACTCCCAAGAGACTGTAATCTACTCGCAGAGTTTAAAACTGGCAGTGATCTACCCCCTTTTGGGGGGTTCAGGTCAAAGTTATTGAGCTTTTTTAGGGAGGAGGAAGGCCCCTTTTGGGGGGGTCAAGGGCAAAAATATTGAACTTTTTTAGAAGAGCCAAAGTTGTTGAGCTTCTTTGGGGGGACTCAGTCATCTACCAGTCATCTATCCCAGACGTCAAGTGATCTACCTGTTGGACGTTCCTGCTCTAAAGCAACAGACATTCCACCAGGTGCAACGTCTCCTATTTTTACACACAGTAGAAAGCTGGTATAATGATACAAATTATTCCCTCTTCAAGTGTACTGATCCAGATCAGTTGTCTACCATAATCTTGTTCTCTCCCCCTGTTGATAATCTGTTCTTGAGCACCTTTCTGTTTATAACAGGTAGCCAATCCTTCTACTTTGACTTGTAGTCCTCTGTGTCATCTGATTCACCATTCACAGAACCAAATATCTTGCTTGTACAGTATTCTATTGCAATGTTCCCCTAAGTTCCATTCCGTAGTATATCTCAAGTGCTAGAGCATAGGCCAGGCTTTGTGATTGGTAGACTCGGTTATTTAATTGCTTTAAGTGAAGTGTTCCAGAAATGCATTGTGTTGCCTTAAAAAAAAAATCATACTGAAGAACAGCTTTGTTGCTTATCGGGATTCTTTAGGTGGGGGCGGGGGGAGAGAAGCATTATAGAATAGCTTTCAAAATAATAAATCCTTCTGAGTTGATCGTTTGTGTGTAAGCGAGAAAGTGAAAGATTAAAAAAAAGGATTGCAATGTGAACTTCTAACATTTATGAGATGTGTTCTGGAAAGAAGGCAATGAAGAAATGGGTAGCAAAGGAGCTAATCTTAATAGAAAGAATTATTTTGTTAAGGCTCTGAGGTCCATGCACTTGTGAAGTTGATGTGGCTGTTATGTATATTGTACTTGGGCATATTAACTTACCATTTTCTATACATGTGTGTTGAGATGTTTCAAATTATCATAGCGAATTTGCTTCATAAATCCATGTCACTGCATATATATTTCATTATTGGGCTTAAAAAACTGAATCATTCTTCCAAATAATATATAATTTGGATAATAAAGCAGGTAGTAAATACCCAATAATCAAATTCTAACAAAATCTGTGGAGACCACCACTCCATTTGTGATGTATTACTTTGCTTTTTTTTTCTTCCTCTGAGAAGAATTTCATGGGCTTTTTCAATGTAATTATTGCAATTTATTGTGAAGGGTGTGAATGATGAATCTGTGGCAAGTTTAGTACCAGTGTCAGTGGAAAAACTGCAATCAATTCATCATCAAGAAAAAGCAACAACTTCAGCCTGATATTTTGAAGACAAGCTATAGATCAAGTGGCCAAAATTGATTATTTTCTAATGATAAATATATCCCTTAGCTTAATGTGAGACCACTTTGTGTAGGATTTAGAAAATATATTGAATTTGGTGCTAACATTTTTTCTGACTTAAATTCTTTCAATGAAACTATAACCTTTTGGCCATAGTCAGTTTCTATCAGAAGTCTTTGATCTTGAAGTTGGTGTCTTTATATTAAACAAGGGATATTGGGGAAAAAATGAAAAAATAAATAAATTAAACAAGGGATAATAAAATCATATGACTGTTTTAGGTTGCAATTTATAAAGCTCACCATCTAATAAATATGAAATATGCATTAATATAATTGCAAAATATTCCTGAGTCTCTTATTTCTTTATGTTATGTATCATGGTTTTGGCAGCCCATTTTTAGACTTAAATAGGGAGCTTTGTTCTTATGGGGCAGACTTTCTAGTATATGGAAGCTAGAGCTGTAGCTGTATTTTTTTTTTTTAAAGAAAATCTTGATTTTTCTGTTCTGAAATCTTAAACTTCTCAAGGTAGCAAGTGTTCTCTGCTTGAGAGGCTGTCCCTAGAAGTGTTAAGTAACTATCACCCTTGGAATATACTGGTACTGAATATACTGGTACTGAAACCTCCCCAGTTGACCTGACTGATGTCAGGAGACAGACGGGGTATGCATCAGAACCAACTCCCCTATAACTTGCTGTGGTTTTTATACCATTGACCACAATGTCCTCTCCTCCTGGGTCAGCTCTGCAGACTGGGAGTTGGTGGCATGGTACTACAGAGGTTTTGTTCATATCTATTGGGTCATTTTCAGAGACTAATGATGGTGGACTACTGTTCAACTCTGTGGGAATTATCTTCCATGATTTGATATGCTATTTAACATCTTTATGAAGCTGCTGGGAGCTATAATTTAGAGAGAGGTGTCATCAATATATGGATGACATTCAGTGCTCTTTTGCTGCTCCATCCTAATCAGGGACCTGTTCTAGGAAGCCCAATAAATTAAAACTGATTCCATACAAGATGGAAGTGTTATGGGTGGTAGGTGAACAGGTGTAGGTGAGATGCCCTCTTCTGGATGGGGTTGCAATCCTCTTGGAAGAGCAGGTGTGTAGGTTGAGGACCCTCCTTGATCCAGCTTTGCTACTTGAGGTACAAGGAGCTTCAATGGTGGAGAATGCCTAGGGCCAGCTTTGGTTGAAGCGCCAGGAAAAAGCCTGGCTAAAGTTATCACATGATCAGATAGCCTCTAGAATTGACTAATCTAATGTGCTCTGTGTGGGGCTGCCCTTGAAAATGATTTGAAGATTGTGATACAGAATGCAGTAGCTAGAGGTTGGTGACAGGCATTCTTGGCTGGACTCAGTTGGCACTTGCTGCCAATTCAGTTTCAAGCCCAATTCAAGGTGCTTTTGCAGACAAATAAAGTTGTAAATGATTGGGATCTAAGTAGCTGAAGGAGCACCTTCCATGCCACCAGTACATTAAGATCTGCAGATCAAACCTGCAGCTGCTAGGTTGACATGTGAAAGGGCTTTCTCTGCAGCAGTGCCCCATCTGTAAATGGCACCCCCTTGGGTGTGTGTCTAGTATCAATGTTGCTGACTTTTCATGGGTTGGTGAACATTTATCTTTTTGGCCAAGCCTTTGGGAGAGGGTGAGAATTGTAATAAACCACTCAGTTTGAAGCTGTCTCTTGTTTGCTGCTAGATGCTGAATGGCATGTTAGCAGTATCATGAATGAATAAATATTTCTACATTTATCACAAAGTACATTTTGCACATGTGATTATGATTTAAATGCTCCTTCTGACAGATGGCACACAAGGCTAAATTAAGGGCCAGTTGATAAATTGTCATATGACCACTTCAGCATGTGATGGTTGTTATTGAGAAGCTTGATTCAGCTGCAATTCTACGTGTGCCCAGGATTTATGTATCTGTTTTGGCTTTCCTTTGAGCAATGAGTGCAGTGCCATTGCAAAGGATTAGAGAAGGGTATTTTCCCACAGTAGCAACTGTGCATGGAATTGAATACTACAACGTAAGTACAAACCTCATTAGTCCCCAGAATCTTTGCCATATCCATTGCAAGTATATATACCCTTATTTGGTCCTGAGGCATCAGGTATATTCCACCAGTAATTAGATTAAGTCTAAGGGTATGTTCACATTACCATTTACAGTGTCTCCAGCACACTCCCACTGCTGGTTTTCAAAGCTAGGTTCACATTATATTAGCCACAATCCTTTTGTTTTCTGTAGCTTTTAGAGAAATACTCCTCGTTGATGCACTTTACTTTAATCCAGCTCCTGTGTTATTTGAAAATGGAAGCTGTGGTTATGATGTAGAGGGAACAGTTTGGGCAGCTGTTGTGCATGCACAGATGAATGCATATGCGTAAATGAAAGCTTCACTGAATTGGAGTTCAGTGCAAGGAAGGAAATCATTGGCTGAAGACATTCCTGCCCTCACTCAGGTGTGAATAGCAATGGAAGAAAGCAACTTGGAAATGCAATGTTTCAAGCTGCTAATGGGAACAAACTCTACATTTCCTGGGAATCACCACCACCTTTCCCCACAAGGAAAAGTAACATTTTCTTCCCTTTTACTGCCAGTCCCTTCTTTGTTTATAACCTGGATCTATTGACCCACCCCTTCCCCTTGCTTTTTTGTTATTCCTTTCTGTAGTACCTCCTTTCTCTCCTGCTTGCCTCTTAGTCCCATATCTCTTTGCCTCTTGCCTCTCTTAGTCCCATATCTTTAGGAGTGCCCTTGGGTACTCTTGCCAGCTCCTAGCATTCTCACAAGCTGTTCCCTGCAAGATTCATCCCCCAAACCCATAGATGACTAAGAAAAAACTCACTAATATATCTGAGAGTCAGCATGGGCAAATCTGTTCCTGCACCATCACATGCTGAAATAATCATGAACATAGGCCCTGGGCATGCATATGGGTTGTATGGTGTACTGCTGTTCAATATACCATACTTGTTTGGCTTAAGCTATCGGCTATCTTTTTATCTCTGTCTCTCTCTCTTTGTGTTTGTGCATGGAGTGAATGTGTACAAGCCACAAACCAGCAGACACAATTGCTGCAAACTGCCCTTACATGTTTTAGGGGAAGTGAGTTTATAATGTGCATATTATAATCTTTTGTTTGGTCTGGATAATGGTGGTTCTTTTACCTGCCAAACAAGCCTGTGTGGGGCATCTCTGCAATGTTGTTGTTGTTCAGTCGTTCAGTCGTGTCCAACTCTTCGTGACCCCATGGACCAGAGCACGCCAGGCACGCCTATCCTTCACTGCCTCTCGCAGTTTGGCCAAACTCATGTTAGTAGCTTCGAGAACACTGTCCAACCATCTCATTCTCTGTCGTCCCCTTCTCCTTGTGCCCTCCATCTTTCCCAAAATCAGGGTCTTTTCCAGGGAGTCTTCTCTTCTCATGAGGTGGCCAAAGTACTGGAGCCTCAACTTCAGGATCTGTCCTTCTAGTGAGCACACAGGGCTGATTTCTTTGAGAATGGATAGGTTTGATCTTTTTGCAGTCCATGGGACTCTCAAGAGTCTCCTCCAGCACCATAATTCAAAAGCATCAATTCTTCGGCGATCAGCCTTCTTGATGGTCCAGCTCTCACTTCCGTACATTACTACTGGGAAAACCATAGCTTTAACTATACGGACCTTTGTCGGCAAGGTGATGTATTTGCTTTTTAAGATGCTGTCTAGGTTTGTCATTGCTTTTCTCCCAAGAAGCAGGTGTCTTCTAATTTCGTGACTGCTGTCACCATCTGCAGTGATCATGGAACCCAAGAAAGTGAAATCTCTCACTGCCTCCATTTCTTCCCCTTCTATTTGCCAGGAGGTAATGGGACCAGTGGCCATGATCTTAGTTTTTTTGATGTTGAGCTTCAGACTATATTTTGCGCTCTCCTCTTTCACCCTCATTAAAAGGTTCTTTAATTCCTCCTCACTTTCTGCCATCAAGGTAGTATCTCTGCAATACAGCCTCATTATTCTGCCCTTTCTCTTCCTGTGGGGCTTTGGGGCAGTCTGGTTATAGTGCAAAGCCAAAACTAAAGGAAAGGAAAAGTTGCTCTGCAGTAGCTGCTTTACACATTGGGATGGGCAAACTGGTTCTCTGTCCTTCTGTTCTCTGCTATCACTGATCTATAGCAGGCTGGTCACTTGGAGAATATATGCTATCCAGAACAGCTTCAGGAGGACGATAGGAAATAAGAACACCTAGTTAGTGCATGGCTGGGGTGTGCATTGAACTGTGGATGTCCTAGCTCATATTCACAGCCACTAGACTATTTCAATCCCTTTTAATTGCTTGCAGATGTGTACAACTATATCAGAGCCCAAGGACAAAAGTGTACCTCTGAACTGGATTCCTTATCATATTTCATCTTGCGGGGGAGGGGGAGTATCTCTTTCTCTGGGTGATTAAAGGACTACTCCCCCAACCCAGACAAATGGTGAACAGCTTAGTTAGTAGTTCCTACAGCTGAATTTATGAAGAGCACTGTGAAATTGGAGCAAAGCTGCAGAGATATGCAGAGAATGCAGAATAAGAGAACCCCATCTCCGAAAGTAATATCCTTGTAAATAGGACATTATTTTCCACCATTATTGCCACGAAATGGAAATGCTCTATTGATCAAATTGTCCCATATGTTGAAAAATAATCTATCCAAAGGAATGGAAGAGAGGCATAAGCTGCCATTCATTCAGACCATTTACACCTACCTGTGTTTGTGTTTTTATCTTAACACAAAAGCTTGTGAGAAACACAGCTCTAGTACTTTCATCACAAATTGCTGGTACTCTGGATGTTTCAGGGACATAGCCCACTTTTAAATCCAGATTGAATTTTAATCATTCTCATTTTTGCAATTTTTAAAGGCCCATCTTTCACGCAGTTCAGTAATTGCAGCTGCTTGTTTATTTATGTCTTTGACTTAAACATATATATCAAGGAGCACCTGTTGTTTTTAGTATATTACAATAAAATACATTTTATACATTGCATGCATTTTGATGAGGAGAAATTCCAAAGCAATTCCAAAGGTTAGTGTGTGTATAAGTAATGTAGTAACAAGAGAGGAAGACTTTCACTCCTCATCACAACAAGCTGCACTCATTTTAGCTCCTGTGCACAAAATACATTTTTTTCCTTGTCCACATGTGGAGTCCCAAACTTTACTTGGCTATGCATGTACTAGCATGGGGAAATGTACCAAGTGAACTAGTAAGTCACATCAGCAGCAATTTCCTATAATCATAGAGGAAATTTTCTCATCTGATGCAATCTAGGAAATCTTTCAGTCTGCACATTACACATCTCCATGAAAGCAGGTACAGGAGAAATTCAGGAACAAAAAAAACCTTAGTGCTAGTGAAAGGAAACAAATTGTCTATTTTGTCCATGGGTGGGAACTCTTTCCTTTCATTCTGAACATTTGAACTACAGTACATCTAAAGGACCATCAGAGAGTTGCTTGATCCCCAACACTAACTAAATTTACCACCCACAATTTTTCTTTGTTTAAACATTTTTCAGGTTTTTTTTTCCACTACGCAAAGGTAGTCCAGGTGAGACACAGTTTCTAACTGTGTGAATCATATAATCTTAGAATCATAGTGTTGGAAAGGACTTCAAAGGTCATCTAGTCGGGAGTGGCTTGGACTAGATGACCTTTGCAGTTCCTTTGAAGTCTGCGATGAAACACAGTCTGCACAACTGCTTGTCAGGTCTCCTAAAATGGGCCTGCATCAGAATTCCTTCTAGGCCAGGGGAGTCTGGAGATGGGGTTGTAGATGGCGCACACCAAATTTACTGTGCTAAAACTTATAATACCTAGGCAGCATACACACAACATTTTATTCTAGAACCAGTGAGGACTGAGTACTTGTTTTTTTCTATGTAGTTCACACATAGATCTAGTTTGTGGGGTTGTTGTTTTTTTTGCCCATGAGAAGCACTTATTGACAACTTGAAAACAAATTGATTCTGCATTACTCTACAGTGTGTTCATTTGAAAACAGATGGCAACAGGTGTGGGTGGGTGCGCACGCACCTGTCCAATGATGTGGTTGGGCATATACCAAGATCATAATAATTGCATCCTGGGTGCATCTTATTCTTCTGGTTGTACGTAATTTGCTTTAAACAGGTTTTTTTTAAAATATTACATATTTAAATTGCTGCAACCCAGCTTGGGACCTTATGGTGAAGGATGGATAAGAAATGGAAAGAATAACAAATACATACATACATACATACGAAAACAGCCATGAAGAAAAGCAGCAATGTTATAGATACTCTCTATGTGTAAAAGAATGCACATATGCCAAGATTAGGGGAGGGGAATCTTAATGAAATGATGGCCTTTTTATAATTTGGAAATGTAATTGTTTTCAAACTTCCTTTCATATATACAAGGCAGCCATCTACATGGATGAGTGTAGACTCTGAAGGGTAAAAATGAAAACCATGTTGAAATGAAAAACATTGGTAAATATTGTTGGCATGTGTAGAGCTACGTATAAAACAATAAAAAAGCCATATAATGTTGGAGGTGGGTGGGAAAAAACTTGTTGAAAGAAAGTATTTGCCTAAATTCAGGGTTTTTTAAAATTAAAGGTAGCCATGTTTCTGTAAGTAAAAAAAATCCAAAATCCACATTACTGCAATACCATTATTAGGAGGGCCAAAATTTTCAAAATTTTGTGCAAGCTTTCAAATTCTCCAGGCAAGATGGTATACATCTTGGGGTAGGAGGAGGAACAGTTGGCTGGTCTTGGAGCCATCAATGAAGTCTGCATTTATTCACAGTCTTGCGATAAAACATGAGAGTAGGCAGCAGACGCTCAAATCAGGCTCTTTTAGGTGCTATTCAGGTTTCAGGTTGCTCACAGAACAGTTGGGAAGAAGAAACATTCAAAGGTTGATCTCCCATTTTTAAGAATATAAGATCCATCTGTTTCCCATATCTTCCTCCAATCTTAGGCAAAAGGCACAAGTTATTTCATAGGTAAAATATGGGAATTCTGAGAAATTATGTGTTTTATATATGGACAAAGCATGGCTACACAGAACATAAGGCCCACTTTGTTCAATGGGACTTACTCCCAGGGTTATGTGTGTATAGGATTGCACCCGTAGAGATGTACAACTATCTTTTGGCTTCCTTTTTCGGGACCCCTACCCCACCAAAAAAACTGGTGGAAATTTAGTGGAAAATCTCATTCAAGTGACCTTTGCTGAGAAACATCGCAGAGTGGTTGGTGCCTATTCATGAAGCATCATTTTTCACATTTTGTTGTTGTTCAGTCGTGTCCGACTCTTCGTGACCCCATGGACCAGAGCACGCCAGGCACGCCTATCCTTCACTGCCTCTTGCAGTTTGGCCAAACTCATGTTAGTAGCTTCGAGAACACTGTCCAACCATCTCATCCTCTGTCGTCCCCTTCTCCTTGTGCCCTCCATCTTTCCCAACATCAGGGTCTTTTCTAGGGAGTCTTCTCTTCTCATGAGGTGGCCAAAGTACTGGAGCCTCAACTTCAGGATCTGTCCTTCTAGTGAGCACTCAGGGCTGATTTCTTTACGAATGGATAGGTTTGATCTTCTTGCAGTCCATGGGACTCTCAAGAGTCTCCTCCAGCACCATAATTCAAAAGCATCAATTCTTCGGCGATCAGCCTTCTTTATGGTCCAGCTCTCACTTCTGTACATTACTACTGGGAAAATCATAGCTTTAACTATACGGACCTTTGTCGGCAAGGTGATGTATTTGCTTTTTAAGATGCTGTCTAGGTTTGTCATTGCTTTTCTCCCAAGAAGCAGGCATCTTCTAATTTCTAATTTTTCACACAGAAATGCTTAAAGTGGAGTACAAATTGTGGGGGATATCCAATGTTCACCATACTCAGAGTGGTCTCATTCATACCAGTATATTTATTTATACCCATTGATTTTAGTAGATTTAGTACGACTAATGTTGGATATTACTCTATAATTGTGCACAGTACTAACTGCACATGATGCAAGCTACATCTATGCCCAGGTGGTTAAATCACCCAAATAAATTGGTCTGTTGCAGATACTCTATTCAGTAATATGTTCAGGGAAAAGGAGGATGTTATGAGAATATTTGTTGGGCATTTGGGGGATATTCCCAAACTTACAGTCTTGTAATTTTGTTATGCCCCTTGGGGCAAATCAGTTACATCCTCCTCCCCTCCTCCTCCTCCTCCTCATCACTACTACTACTACTACTTAGTCCTTAGCAAAACAAAAACAAAAAAAGTAACTTAAAGTAACTCCCATCCCATTTGTCATTAGATGTTACAACCTTGCAGAAATCAGAAGAAGTCTTTCCTTGGATCTTGATTAAAGTTCTCACCACCTGTTTTAGTGGAATTATTACAGTTGGGTCAGTTCTAATGAATTCTCCCTCCTTTTCATTAACAAAGATGAATATTTCATATGCATTCTATTCACAGCATTTAAAACAATACGGTACTGTAAAGTTACTATTAATATTATTTCCATGCTACAGATTGAGGTGGCCTGGCTTTGTGAGTGCATGGCTACAATGAGAAAGGAAATTTCTAGTGCACAGATTCCCAAACTGTGGTCTGTGGACCGACCACAAGTGGTTCATGGCTTGTCCCTAAAAATAGTTAAAAACCATGCAGGATCTAGCACAGTACATTACAATTCCTACAGCCTACAACAGGCAGAAAAGTCATTAAGTAATCCCCAATACCCTCAGCAATTTTCAAGTGGACCATCAGGGGGAAAGTTTCGGAACCACTGTTCTAGGACTTAAGTGTTAACTGCTATGCCACCCTATTTTGTGCCTTAAGTCAAGATACGCTGCAGTTTGATAAAATTACAGTATTTTATTAAGTAGCTAACATTCACTTTGATTATTCAAACTGACTGATTTTTGTGTTCTTTGTTCAACGTGGAAAGAGAAAAATAGCCTTTGCAATAAACAGAAGGTTGACATTTTTGTAGTACGGAAGCACAGAAACATATCAAAATTTTAAAGCTCCTTCTAATGTGTTCAGAATAATACAATCCTGACATCATTCTTTTAGAAAATGTAAAGTGTGGGAGGAGTAATTTTAAAGGGAAATTGTTTAAACACCAGATCTTACTTCTGCAGGGATTGTATCATACACCTAGTCTAGTTCATACATAGCCTTATTAAGCTTTCCTGTTGGCTAGAGACCAAGAGCTATAAAAAATACCATTATAAATCTGAATGCAAAATAGAAGTGTGCGTATTTATGATTTATGGAGTGGCTGTTGATTATTTCTTGTGTGTGAAGCTGGCTGAAATAGGGTTAAATATTTGAACTCCAAAGGAGAATGGTTGAAGGGCAGTTTGCATGATTATACTACTCCAAATGCATGTGGACAGCACACATGGTGCAAAGCTGAAGAAACACAGGGCACTTCCTCAGCTGTTTGTGCACTGGAAAAGCAGCCTGGGGAGATACATGACAACCATGTGTGCAAAGAAGAGTGGTATTCTACTTAGAAGCGGTGATGATGTCACACTAATAGAATGTGGTGTGCATGAGAAGCAAGCAAGAAAAAAGCCTTCTATGTATATTCCAGACCAAAATGTGTCATTGTGCTTTGGTTCCTGCCTTTAAAAATGAAGCAATTCAAGCAAATGCAAGGTGACAATTTATTATTATTGCTTTTTAATTGCTTACTTATAAATTCAGGTGCTATACAGATGATACTAGAATTATAAAATACATTTGCATAAATGGAATTTAAGCCAAGTTTCCAAGATAGAGGTACTGGGGTGAAATCAAGGTTGTTACAAGTTTCACCAATTTTATTGTTTCGACAAATTTACATTTCCTGTGCTGTAAATAAGAATTATATTCTTAATTAAAGGCACATGACACTCTAAATAACTTGAGATTTAAAAGAGAATGGAGGTAGGGGAAAATGTAACGCAACTGTTTAGTTATTATAGCAAGGTATTCTGTCGTCTTGTAAGAATCCAGTTTTCTGCTTTGTATATTTTTGTTTCCCACATGCATATATTTTCTTTGTATTATAGCAATTGCTGTACAGTTTATAGCCAGAAAAGCATAGCCAACACACTCTCCTTTGGAAACTAGAACGCATCTACAACAGGACATCAGAGTGTTGCATTTGTACTTAATTTGTGTACAAACACACTCACACACATGCCGGTACAGTAGAAATGGAGGTTACTTGGTAGACTATTGAAAATCTTGGTGCTTTTTCAAAGTTCACCTCTTCATTATAGTAGCTAAACCGGTCTGCTTTTCAGCTTTCCATTTTTTCAGTCTTGTCCAGTGATCTTTCTTTTCTGCAGGACTTTAGATATTAAAAGGAACCTTCTTACATTGACTTGTTAGACAGGGATGCTATTAAAGCTGAAATGTTACTACCACAAACACCAAAAGGCTTAAGCTGCAATCATACCCACACTTTGCTGGGAGTAAGCTCCATTGCATACAATAGGATTTACTTCTAAGCAGAGTGGATTTGATTTAAATCAAATTGATTTAAATCACTAAACAGTAAGACTTTATTTAAATCATTTTTTTTAACAGAAAGACTCATTCTTGCTGGTATAATCTTAATATTTACAACCAGATGAAGGTTTCATTTTTTGAATAATAATTTTTCAGAGTAGTTTTTACAGTTATATCAAAAATTACTGATTTGATTATACTATTAGAAATACATAGACAGATAATTCTGAAATTATTGTGAGGTTTAATAAGTTAACTGTTTATATTTGGACAGCTTTTCTGCTGTACTTTATTGGAAGGAGAAAAATAACCATTTCCTTGAAAACAATTTAAATCATTTAATTAACTAAAACAATAACATTATAGCATATGTATCCATGTTTGTTAACTGATGCGGTTAAACGTTTTTTTGTTTGTTTGTTTTTGTTTTAAACTTAGACTGAGTTTTAGCACACATGAAAAACTTAAAACAAATCCTTATTTCCTGATGAATAGCCTTTGGACTATAATGTAACTTAAATAGAAAACTATATTTAGAAAGATTTTTCCTCCAAAAGCATTTTATTTTAAAAATCCAATTTAATTTTTTTAAAAAAATCTGATTTAAAAACAATGGATTTTTTTTTAAATAAAAAAACACCACATTGATTTTTATCCACCCTGCTTCTAAGTGAATATTGTTGCATGCTACAATGACAGCTTGCATTTTGAGCAATTGATATTTTGGTATTTCAAGCCTTCTTTGTTATGTTTTTCTGCCAAGATTGCTGTCTCTCAAGAGAGACACAATTCTGACAGGTCCCAGGTGGTAGAACACAAGGAGATCAAATAAGGCTGGTCTGAACCAGGGTGGCCACTTATGCATCACCAAAAAAGAAGAAATACAAGAGTTCACAAATCTGCACAGAATTTACATATTATATGGAAACTTCAAAATAATCACTACAATTTAAATTTCACAGAAAGCAAGCCAATTAATTTCCCATCCAAATTACCCTGTATAAATTCTTGAGTTAATTTGCATCCCACCCCAGATGCAGTTCTTCAATTAATTTACCCCAATTAATTTTCCACCATTAATTTACACCCAGTCAATTTCCCACCCAAATATTGCTGCAAAATCAGTTTCCCTCCAATTAATTATCCCCTATTCCTCATCAATCACCACATGATTGCTCCCCCACACATTCAATCAGATTAAAAATAAAAAGCATGCATGGTGCCCTTTGGGTGGCAGTGGTGAAGATTCATTCTATGAAATGAGGTGGCCAGCAGGTGGTCTCTCCCTCTCTCCTTAATTAAGCAAAAGGGAAACTGGCAATTAAACTCCTGTTACTGGTGATGGCGGCTGCACCAAGCTAATGGAAATCTCAGGTGTTCCTGGGAAACAACATTGTTTCCATTTCCTTTCCAGGAACAGCATACAGAAAAGGAAATAGTTGACCCTGGAAAGCAAATGGAATGTGTTGCTTCCCATGCAGGGGCATTTGAGGTTCAGTCTGTGGTGCAGCCATGAGCTGGCAGTGGAAAGTCCCGTGCCAACTGTCCTATTGCTTAATTAAGTAGAAATAAAAGAAATGGGAACACTTGCCAACTACCTTGTCCTGTCCTTCCCTGCCCTGTCTAGTATGGGCATACAAAAAAAAAAAGTCACCTCCCTATTGAAATACCAGTTGTCCAGTATCAAAGAGGTTGCCTGGCTACCCCAAGGTTGAAATATTCAGCCCAGACTTTATCAGTAGTTTTAGGGAGTGAGGTGAAAATGTCTGAAATTGGTTAATGTTGTGGAGGCTTATTTCAGACGAGGCAAAAGACATATATTTTCTTTATTAAATGGGGGGGGGGAGAAAAGCTTTGCAGTTGCTTGAAGCAGTGACAGTGGAGCTGAAGTCAAAGTAGCTCAAGAGAATTCTTATTTGCTGAATAATTGGCCAAATGGGAATGATGTTATAGCATGATGTAGCATCTGTTCCTTGGTATTCTTGTGGTAAAAATTGGCTGCCCCCATTGGCTGAATGACTCTGTCAAAAGTGGAGGTACAAAGATGGCCCTGCTTTGAAGGTTCAAGGGTCAAATCCTGGCGTGCCTGGAGATGGAGCCTAGTGCAGAAATGTCTGTACCCACAGAAGTTGGAACAGGACTTTTGGTCATTTTGTGAGCAAACTGTGGCAACTAAAGCTGGCAAGTGATCAAAATTCTGCTGTTGGATATTTCCCAGTGTGTAACTCACCTCCTCCAAATATTTGCCTGTCCTTTTCCCTTCTTTAATAACATGACAAATTTGTTTTTCTTGCAAGGAAAGCATCCAAAAAGACAGCTTGTGATGAATGAAATAGTTTCAGTTTTTTATTACGAGAGAGAGAGAGAGAGAGAGAGAGAGAGAGAGAGAGAGAATATCGCTTTAGTGGAAACTGTGACATCTCTTGAGTTAGAGAATCCTCAGTTGTAATGAAGCATTAATTAGCAAGTGAAGAACAATATAGCAGAGTGTTGCTATTAATTTTACTAGCAGCTATCATCATGGACCAAAGCTCCATTGTGTTGTGGTATTCTTCAGCATCACTGAATGAAAAAGATGGGACATGACCCAGAGCGTTGGCAGACAATGTGCAAGAGACAACAGGTGGACACAGCAGACAGTCAGGGGAACATTGGGAAACAATGAGACATTAATAGTATAAAGCAAAACAGCTGCATAGGAGTGGTATATTGTTCATTAAGCACTGAGGGAGATCTTTGGTGAACAGGAGGTAATTACCCAAATCACAGTTTTGACCAAACTACAATAAACTGAGGGATGTGGATCACTTGAAGAGCACCATATTCCATTGCATTCTGTGTTGGGAAATACTGTATATTATATATACTGCTCATCTTTAATTCATGAATGATGATCTATGGGAATCTTTGCCTTCCTTCCAGCTCTTTTCCCATAATGAACTTCACCTGAATAGCCACATTCAGCAAACCAGACTTATTATTCTAAATACACCACACTAAAAACATTTATATGTGAAGCTATCTGGTTACTTATGCAGAAGACAAATGTATTGTTACTGTGCTCCCAGGACAATTCCAAACATTGTGAGTAAAACACAACACACTGTAAATTGTGTTGCCTTTGCATGACTGATCTGAACATACTGGATTCAAGTTTATATTAGAGTCAGGTTCTCTTTCTAAGTCAATAGCTCAAGTCATATGGCAATGCTTTAGCCTACCTTATTTATCGGATAGACTTCTTGTAAGAGTTCGAAACAATGGTGCCTTATTTTTCTTCTCAATGAAAATACCTACCCACAACTTGCAATGATCTTAAAATCCTTTCCGCTAGGCACAGTGAAAAGCAATTACACAAAACAAGGCAATTGTGTTTGACGCAGGGTGGATTTAGATGTCTGGTTTTCTTCCCTGCTGATATTTGCACAGTGGAATCTACAGGTCTGTTATGTGAAAGTGTCTGATAGGTGATGGACTGTGATATTGTAGTGATGCTGTTAGAAACAACAAACAAAAACAATCCTCGTTACTGGAAGGATTCTTTCCATGGGATATTTTCTTCTTTCGAACTGGTGCTAATGCTATATCACAGAGGTTGAGAACCTGTTACCTTTCAGATGTTGCTCAGCTACAGCTTCCACTGTTCCTGACCATTGCCCATCCTGGCTGGAACTATCAGGAACTGTAGTCCTGCAACATCTATTAACTTTAACTCATTTACAGCTGCTTCTGGTTTTTGTTTAATTTTCTTCAATGAACCGTATGACTTTCAGGACAAACCTGAAAGTTGAATCTCTGGTGGTTGAGTCGAAGTAAGTATCTTCTCTAATTCCACTCACAGCGGACTTCCTCTTACTTAGAGCAGTAATTAGCACTTTCCTATATGACTTTGAAATCTTAGAAGGAGATGCATGATGGATATCATTGAACATGCTTGAACTTTTTTTGGAACATTCTTTTCACATAGCATTGGTACCAGCTGCTCTTTTGACTCTGTCTGAACACTTATTTTCTGTTGCTGTTCCTCAAAGTACAAACATACTAAACTGAGACCAAGACATAAGTATAACTGAAACATTGGAAAAACCCAATTAGCAGCATAAGAGGATACTTTTGCAATGTATTGTTCTTCATGTAATTATTGTTTATTGAATTAAGCTTACATTTTTTCTTAAAGCCATGATAAACAGAACTACCTGAATTGTATCTTTAAAAATATTGAATTCAGATTGTTAAATAGTATCTGCTGCTCTTTAAATGAATCAGTAGGGCAGGTTGGGTAAGGGGCACACAGCACAGGCACTTAGTTGCTGTGCCATGTGTCAGCTCCTCTGCTAACCAGGGGAAGTAAATGACCATAGGGCTGTCCCAACATGTCACCAGTCTAACACATGTGGTAGGCCATACCCTGCAGCTTGTTTTCTCAACTGGGCAGAAAGAGGATGATCTGAAAGTGGAGGATACTGACAGCAGTCCCTTGTCATGGTCAGATCACTTCCTGTTGTGATTTAGGGTTACAGCACCCTTTCCACTCCACAGAGGCAGGGGAACCTATTAGGATGGTCTGCCCTCAGAGGCTGATTGATCCCCCCTTTTTGCCTATTAATTTTTATTGAATTTCAAAGGTTTTGACAATTTACAGCATAAAAGCACAAACAAACAGATACAACATCACTCTCCAGTTTAAAAGGTCATAGATTGTTTAATTAGCTTGGGAGAAGAAGAATGTACTGTACAGTGTACAATTTTTTCGTATTGCGGTTTTTTTGTCTAGCGAAGCGGCAATGTCAGCTGTGCTTTCGCTAACCGAAAAAAAAAAGACGAAAATTTTTCGTCTTGTGAGGCAGCCCCATAGACTTTTTCGTCTAGCGGGGCAGCCTTCCGCAAGACGAATGCCTTCGTCTAGCGAGTTTTTCGTCTAGCGAGGCATTCGTCTTGTGGGGCACCACTGTATTTGCCTGGTGCTTGAAGATATGCAATGAAGGTGCCAGGCATGCCACCCACTTCTAGATTATGCCTGCTGACATCTTTCTTTCAACATTTCACAGTGCCTTCTCAGTAATGGCACCTACCTTGTGGAATGCCCTTCCATCAAATGTCAAAGAAGATAATCAACTACCGTATTTTCTCTTCTATAAGATGCTCCCATGTATAAGACCTCCCCCCTATTTGGGGGGGGGAACCTCAATTTTAAGAAAATGAGGGGAGATGGCCCAAAGTTCTTGAGCTTCTCCTCCCCATGCAGCTGCGGACAGGAAACATCGTTTCCCATGCACAGCGGCTTCAGGGGAAGTTGCGCTCCCACCAACAGGCTGGCTGGCAGGCGTGCCACTTCTCCCCCCATGCCACTATCTGTGTATAGGACAACCCCAGTATTTTGACATGATTTTTGAGTCAAAAAACCTCGTCTAATACACAGAAAAATATGGTATATGACTTTTAGAAGACTTCTGGAGCCGGCCCTGTATAGGGAAGTTTTCAATGTTTGATGTTTTATTGTGTTTTTTATATTTTACTGGAAGACGGCCAGAGTGGCTGGGGCAACCCACATAGGCGGAATTTAAAGAATAAAATTATTATTATTATTTTATTAAGATAAAAATAGGACTATTTCTATTCATGAATGGGTGGGATTAATGGGTATAGGTGGGATGCCCACAGGGTTGGCCCTGGCTCAGGGTATAAATTATTTATCAGGGTGTAAATAAGCTATATATCCTAAAGACGCCACAGTCTCCACTGACCTTCATTCCAGGAAAACTGAACCCTGGGGGTAAGTGCTAGAACCCATGGAATCTCTCACTGCTCAGAGATTGGGGTGGTATGTAAAAATATTATAATATGAATATTTAATGGTGGAAAGTATGTGCTTGGTTGAATTGCGTTCTTGCGCTGTAATCTTGGCAAACATTTGTTCACCAGCTGAAAAGTGGCATCCTATTGACTTCTAGGGGGACACGTTATGTTAAGTAGGGTGTAAACACTGCATATGTTATTGGAGAGCCCAATGGGTCATTAAGTAGCCTAGTAAAAGAGGTGAAAAAGGTGATTTGGAGCCAGGGTTACTTCTTAATAATTCAAGAAAACATAGAATGTGTTTTTTCCCCAATAAAGTAGGCAATGTGCATTCTGTATACATTTCAGACTTTAAATTTAAATCATGCTTTTTAAAGCACTGTCCCCTCTGCTGCCCTAATAAATAATGAGTAGAAAATAATCAGCTAGATTGCCTTGCCCTGCATAGCTCTTTCTCAAGGCTGTTGAACAAAACCTTTAGTCAAACATAGTACTTGTATACACGATGGAGTGCTATTAAACATGATGCACTGACTGAGCTAGTTCAGTTTGTTTAATGTAATTAAGAGTCTGTGGTAAATCCCCCCCCCTCTGCATTCCACTGCAAAAGCCACAGTGAATGGCCTTTGCACACAACCTGTTTGTCTCAAATGAACGCCTTTTGTTTTTTAAATATCTGTTTTGCGCTGTCATTTCTGAATGTCTCTTCAGTGTAAAATAAATGGCTTATACAAGTACCTAATGGGAGCTGGAGGACTGTTTATTCTCAAGGAGCCTTAAAGTTCATGAAGAGGGGTCTGCTGGGGCCCAAATCAGTCAATCTTTTTTAAAAAATGTAATAAACCAAATAAAGAAACTATAGTTCAGAGAGCTGACATCATACTATAATATTTCTCAGACAACCCAAGACCTCTCATAATGTGTGTTTGATGCTTTCTCTCTCCCCCCCCCCCCCATCTCTCTCTCTCTCTGGTAGACACACACAAAGATTCTAATTGATAAATACTTTTATAGGCATTTTGGAGTTGTTTTGTGCAATGAAGAGTATGCCAGTCATGCAAACAAAACACAGTAGAGCAGCATTTTCAAATGATGCTTGGAATTCTTAGCAGTTCTGGTAGACCCTGGAAAGAAAAAGCCAAAACACACACACAAAAAACCAACAACTGTTGAATCAAAAAAGGCACCAAAGTGAAGGAAATGAATGTAACTTTATTAATTACAAACTTTTATTGCAGCTGCACAGGGTGTTTGCAGTTGAACACTTTATCTCTCTTTTGTGAAGTGAACTATAAAATGAAAGACTGAATGTTTCATATTCAGACATGAATGTTTGAACTCTAACTCTATTTTTGTTAAATTATGTGTGCTGTACACACTAGATCTGCAGGTTTAATCTATAGCATGATAGTGACCCTGGCGCATCCTGCGCAGATACCACATTAAGGCATTCCACAGGGTTATTCTGTTGGGATCAGATATCCTGATTTATTTTGATTTTATTTTATTTTGCTTTAAAGCAGCTGCAGGGGGTTCCCATTTTGAGTGGAACTTGAACTCCAGAGGAGATACCGTTTAACCCTTTTCCCTGTGCCTTTTTGCCAGTCAAACTGCCCTCCTTTCTAAGGTACTACCAGGCTGCATTCACAGTGCAGTTTATTCTGTTTTCCCAATGTTTTCCTAAGATGCTGCCTTATGCCAGGTCTATGTAACCTCAATATTCTCTGCAGAAGCTCATGCATCATCTGCTACTACCTCATTCTACTTTAAATCCAGGTGGTAGGACCTTCTGCTTGTAGAGCAGAGGTCTCCAAACTACGGTCCAGGGGCCGGATACGGCCCAAGGGACTCATTTATCCAGTCCCTGGAGACCCCCACCGCCCACTGCCGCCACCCGCTTTTACCGATGCAGCGCAGCTCGGCTGCCCACTTCTGGGTCAGAGGAGCACCAGAAATAGCTTGTGCCCATGTGCAAGTGATATTTCCGGTGCACATCTGCGTCGGAGGAGGCCCGTGCACATGCACACAAGCAATTTCCGGTGCTCCTCCGACCCGGAAGTGCGCCAGAAATCGCGTGTGTGCACGCGCATGGGCATGCGCTCTCCCGCCCTCCGGCCCACCACACGATCGGTGCTGGAGACACCAGCCCGAGGCGTGGTAAGTTTGCTGACCCCTGTTGTAGAGCATATGCTCTACCACATAGTCTTTGGTCCCTTCTCAAAGGACTTTAATTCACTGGAAGTTCTTAAGCAAAAGTTGGATGGACATCTCTCAAGGATGCTTTAGTTGAGATTCCTGCATTGCAGGGGGTTGAACTAGATGACCTTCAGGGTCCTTTCAAACTCTACAGTTCCATGATTATTGACTTTCTAGACCAGGGATGTTCAACAGATCGATCATGATCTAGTGGTAGATTCCCAGGACGTTTTGGTAGACTGCTGGCTCCCTTTTGTTAATGGCGACAAAAGAGCATCCAGCCCTGCCCCCTTCGCCCGGTCCTCCATTATTGCATGATCTCTAGAATGGAAGACAGAGTTTTTGCTGTGAGGCTGATTGTTCCCTTAGCGATCTTTTGGTTTACCCCTTTCTCCCTAAAAAAAACTCAACAACTTTCCCCCAACCCCCCTCAAGGGGTAGATCACAGCCAGTTTTTTATTCTGTGAGTTGATCACAGTCTCTTAGGAGTTGGATGTCCCTGTTCTAGACCAACAAGCCAGGCAAAAAATCAGTTCGTGCTTCATCCCATCTTTACTCCTGTTGGGACTTGAATCTGTTTCTTATCTTTCTTGGTCCAGGCAGCTTATCACACAGTTAAGAAGTTGGAAGGAACCTCAGAATTTATCTAGTCCATTCCCAAAATGCCCTATTATGACATTGTGTGGAATGGGACATTGTGTGGAATGGGATGAGACAATCTTTTAGGTATCTTTGTCCCAAGTTGCCTAGGGTATATCAGTAGCAGCATGTTGAACACAGCCTGGTATGTTGTAATTCAGTCAGAAAGGGGAAACCCAGCTAGATGGATGGGGTATAAATAAAATTATTATTATTATTATTATTATTATTATTATTATTATTATTATTATTATTATATTATCATCATTATTATTATTATAAAAGGGAATGCTGTCAATAATAGACTTGTCCTTAACCCCTTTTCCAGTGAGCTGCTGGGATGATATTAGCGCCAGATCTGTGGCATTTCATGGGTATTAACTTAATATAAGAAATTTGTGTGCACATAAAGCAGTAGCTTGCTGATTTAGACTTAGACAACAGACCTATTTTTGTAGAAGAGGATTATTTTATATGGATACAGGTCAGGGTACTAAATTGGAGAGTTGTATGGGATGGATTTCCTGAAAGCTCTTGAACAGCAATTGCATTGAAACAGAAAATAACAGAAGCTGCCTGTCATGTCCTTCCAAAAAGCAGAAAAAAATAAGTAAATGTGAGTTTAAAGTAAAGGGAATATGAGTTCAGGTCAATAGATGCAACTATCTACAAGTCCCAGCACTCTTGTATCAGGGTTTTACAAAGAAACATTCAACATTTCAGTTTTATGATGGATTATCTTTCATCAAGATTCCAGATAAAGCTCTAAAAACCAGGGCCATCTGTTTCAGTTGCATTGCAAATTCTATGGCATTATTATCAGTTAGGGGTTTCAATTATTTTACTTTTTTGTCTTTCCATCTTAGTCTTCTGAAAACCAAAAGCATCAATCTTAGGCTCTTATTTTACTCCTAATTGCTTCAAGAAATCTTAGATAGGATGTCCCTTTTAGTAAAGCAGAATCATTTACAGCTGGCGCTAAAAAAAACCAGGAAATGGAGCAGGCACCTCAAAATACTTCAGTTCCCTAAATCACACAAGGGTCAGACTGGAGGAAATCCATTCAATGGACTTGCTTCCTGTGGCTCTTTTCCATGGATTGGCTCATTCATAGAGAAAAGTGTATGTAGGGGAGGCATTGGTAGAGGCAGGCAGCAGAGGAGACAGTTTCAGAACTTGTGTCATTTTTATCTAGTGATTTACAGACTGAGATTAATCCTTCTGATTCTCTTAAGATCTGCCAAAAACAAAATGGCAGATGAGGCACTAAACTTGTGTATCAGGACTGTACCACTTCAGATTACCATTGTGGGTGCTCTCATGATTTCTTCATACCCTCTCCAAGTAAATCCCCACATATAGAAAAGGAATGAATAAAGGATGGAACTGTAGAATAGGAAGTGACCCAAGGGTCATCCATTCCATCCCCTTGCCGTGCAGGAATCACTGACTGACAGTCATCCAACTTCTGTGTAAAAACCTCCAGTGAAAGTCTACCAACTTCCCAGGTAGTCTGTTCCACTGTCAAACAGTTCCTATCAATCAGAAAGTCATTCCTAATGTTTAGTTGGAATCTCATTTCTTGTAATTTGAACCCATAGAGGCAAAGGCTAGGCTAGAGGCCCTTCTGTCTGAAAAATAAAGCTGTGTGTGTGTGTGTGTGTGTGTGCGTGTGTAGTATGTGTGAAATACATATCTGTACTAAATTTCATCATGCTGTGGTGACCACAGATGGCACTGTGAATTAGCATGTGAATTAGCATGACAAGAGGCATAGGCAAGCCACAGAGGGACAGCTACAACAGGCTGCTGCAGCCCCTCCCCCAAAGGCCACACTGCTCTACTGGCACATCTGCCTGCCAGCCCTGGGGCCCCTGCCCCCATGATCCAGATCCCCAGTCTGGCTGGCACTGCTACTGGTCATCTTCACCCCCACAGCCAGTCAGGGGAACTGCTGCTGAGATGCACATTCTCAAAGCCATATGCCCCTTCCATAGGGTCTGTTAAACTGCTAGAGGAATGCTATTTACATATCCTCCAACATTTCTCCGATGAAAATAGGGACGTCCCATTCCATAACAATAATTTTACTATTTATACCCCACACACCTTACTGGGTTGCTCCAGCCACTCTGAGCAGCTTCCAACTTATATAAAAACATTAAACATTTTTTTTAAAAAACTTCCCTATACATAATTGCCTTCAGACAGCTCAGGGGTTGGATAACTCTATAGCCTCCAACGTTTCTCCAATGAAGATAGGGACATCCTAAGGAAAAGTGGGGCATTCTGGGATCAAATCAGAAACTGGGATGGCTTCTCTAGATTAGGGATGTCCCTGGAAAATAGGGAAATTTGGAGGGTCTGCATTTAAAGGACCATGGGGTGCACTGAATATCTGTTTGAGTGCACATGTTGTCGTTCTGCGCTGCATTACTTTGAGTGGGATGCATGTCAAAGTGCACATTCAATTGAAAGCAATGTGGTGCAGATAATGCATGCATTTGGAGCAATGTCTCATTTAGTCCTGCCATACTTCATCTGGAAAATAATACATGGAAGTGATGCATGGAGATCTGCTTAGATAGATTGATACAAGAAGAAGGGGTAAAAAAAAAAAGGAAAGCTTATTTCTCTTTGCTCTTCTTGTTTGGAGATGAGACAGAAGAAAGCAAGCAAAAGCAAAACACAGTGGCTGCAAAAAAAGTGTGTGTGAATTACCGGTAGTTTTTATTATTACTGTTAAACCAAGGTATTTAATGCTGCATTTACTGGAACAGCACTTGACAAGGGAAGAAAGCGTTCTTCTCAGGCTTTCCAAAGACTTTGAAATGACAGTGAAATACCTAAGCATCAAATCTAATGGGAAAGCTAAAGTTGTCATCACAGCAGCCTATGAAGCTCACCCAAATTCAAGCTGATGAGAGAATTTCAGGAGCATTTATTGTTTTACTGCCATGGTGCTGAAGTAGGCCTTAAAGCCAGCTGTATTAAAGATACAGAGAGTGATCAAGAAGTGGGGAGTTATACTGTTTTACTAAGTTGGACTGAAAAAAGTAAATAAACTGGCAATCAAAATGATCAAGATTAGATGTAATAAATATGATTCACAGAATTGTGTGTATTACGCAGTCTGAATACACCCTGTAGTGCTTTGATTCCTTTCCAAAATCATGCCACCTCATAGGCAAGTTTTTAAAAGGCCAAGATTAAAAATCAGTTTACAGTTATGGGTGCTCAATCCTTTGTGTTCACCTAAAATTATGTGGGTCCCTTTGGAATCCATCACAATGAAAGCAAATATTGATTCCAACTAGATTCAGTCAGCCTGCCCGAATCAACTTGAAATTGCAGGTACTAATCTTAACTGAAATGTAGATTCAGCTTTAAGGTTTATTGAAAAATATTTTTTCCTTCTCCTATGATTTCAGCATGACATAAACTTAAAATACCTGTAGTTAAAAGCAGCCAGCTGCAGGAGATGGGGAGGGGGTTGATTTGGAGCTTGATGCCGTTTTATTTCTACAGTCAAAACCATCCTAAAATTGCTATTTGCTCCATGGGGGTAAGCATAGAGGTACCAGTATGCTTCCTTCCTTCAGGGCATTATTAGGTGATTGCTTCAACTGGGAAAATGGCATGGGAGGGGGTTAAGCCCCCCTCTGCTTCCCACCAGGGCCCTGATCTGAGTCAGGAGAGCACCTGCAGATCTGTTTGCCAACGTGGGCAGGTCTCTTGCAATCTGAGTGAGCTGTCCCTTCGGACAGAGATTGAATGAATAGAGCATAAATATAAAAGGGATGTAATTTATGTGGAATATTTACTCTGGAATTACGCATTTATTTTGTAACTTGCTTTTTTACAGACAAGGAAAAACTTGTATCAACAATAACAAAACCGCTAGATAAAGAAAGAAAAATGTTAAAGGAGAGGGTTATGTTGCAATGCGCCTGTATGCTGTTGAATATCTCTCCTGCTATTGAGAGATGCGTTGGTGGTGTTAAACTGTAAGTGCACCCTTAGGAGTAACCCCAAATGTTCCAGCTTCTGGTTTTCTGCTCCACTATGCCAGCTGATTACCTGAAATGTAATGCTTCGATTGGGCAACACTACATAAAGTCTGTATAGATTTAGGGCAGCTGGCGTGTTCATTTCTAATTTCAATTTTTGGCATATGGGAACATTTGGCACTTTAAAGTCTTTCATTGTGGAGGTAGGCAGGATATTGCTGTGGGCTATCGAAGATCAGATTCATGATGAAGTTGTTGCAGGAATGAAGGTTTAGATTAAAAGACTTTGAGGTATCCCAACTTCCTGTATACAGTCTTCATTCCCAACTCAATATATTTTTGTACTTGTTTACTTACCCATGATAGAGTTTAATGTCTCATGATAGAGACAGTGTATTTGAACTCAGGGCATATTTATTTTTCACTTCCTTGACTCAGATAAATGACAGGCATGCCATTCCAGACAGCATATACCCTAGTAGCTTTGGTGTTTCTGCTGGGCCACTGTCACTACTGGCTCTGACACAGCTCAGCACACAAGATGTGGAGTTCAGTAGTGTATTTTAATTCTTTATTCTTTATTTATTTACAGCTCAGCACTGCCTACCAGCTGAACTTGCTTCCACTGAGCAGGTGCCAGAACTAAAGTTCTCAACCCTCTACCCTAAGATGGTAGACCCCACCTATTTTTCAGCTGGATGTTTCCCTAGCAGCCTTTAACTATGATGGGGGAGGGCCCCTCTATGCCCTTGGTTCTGCTACATGCAAAGCCCTCTGTGCCCTTGGAGACAAAGGGGGAGCAGAGCTTGGTCCAGTAGGAACGACAAGGGAACACAGAATGCTGATATTCCCAGAAATAAAATTTGCAAAGCATTTCCATTTCTAGGGAGCCAGTGTGGTGTAGTGGTTAAGAGCGGTAGACTCATAATCTGGTGAACTGGGTTCACGTCCCCGCTTCTCCACATGCAGCTGCTGGGTGACCTTGGGCTAGTCACACTTCTCTGAAGTCTCTCAGCCTCACTCACCTCACAGAGTGTTTGTTGTGGGGGAGGAAGGGAAAGGAGAATGTTAGCCGCTTTGAGACTCCTTCGGGTAGTGATATAGCGGGATATCAAATCCAAACTCTTCTTCTTCTAAATCTGTTTTCTACTCTGCTATCCCAGGTGAGCTCCATTTCCTTTTAGAACCCCTGCATCCTGGACCTTTCCCCCACAGCTTCCCACTGTGCACTGTTGTGGTATAGTTCCAGTTACAGGTATAACATTATACATGACAAAGCTATCTTTAGCCATCTCACCCCTTGCCTTTTCCTGTAAGACCAATTGCAGTCGTTAACAGTCGTCAACAGGTTTTCCACACCTATCAGCCAATCACCCATTCCCACCACCCTTCTGAGTAATACCCCTCCCCACTCTCTCACTAGATATAAGGGTCTGGTGACTTCTGTTCCAGTGTATCTGAAGAAGTGTGCATGCACACGAAAGCTCATACCAAGAACAAACTTAGTTGGTCTCTAAGGTGCTACTGGAAGGATTTTTTTATTTTTTATTTTGTTTTGTTGTGGTATAGCTAATGTCTGTGATTCAGATTGATGTACTGTAACACATAAATGAACTCCAGTCAGTTTCAGTAGCACCCACATCTTGAAAGCATGCAGGTATTTATTTGGTGAGCATGAGTAGGCAAAATGTAAATTCATTTGTATAGTTTTTTTCTTTTTTTCTTTTTTCTTCAATTTTAAATTAGTTTTTAAACAAATACAAGAACCCGTAAACCCTTATCCAACAGTACATCTAATAGTGTTTGTTTAATCCATTGACTCTAGACATAAACTTATACAGTCAACATTCAAGCATATTACTTAATGTAACCTTTCCACTGAGAATATTGAGCGGTTGGTATAACAAGGTCTTGATTTGATTTTGGCCATTAACATAGTTTAAAAGGGGGTCCAAATTTCTTGGAACATGTCTCTATTTGTTATGCCTTTAATTGCCCTCCTGTGGTTATTTGTTTTGGGGCATAGGCTTCCTCAATGATTGCTCAAGTTAAATGTGACAGTGCTAGTAGTGTCTGGCCACTGCAGTTTATTTCTTGCTCTGCTTACAAAGCACACAAAAATAATCTTCATTGCAGCTTTCTGTGTTCCAGCAGAGCCCTTTGTAGCTCTGAATGCCAGTGTAACCCTGTGCCAGACTCAGATTATAGTTAGCAGCTAGAGGAATTTTTCCCTAGTAGTCGGGCCAAGATGGGTCACCAAGACTCTTGTGCTGGGGATGTGATGATGTGGAATCTATGACTTTGTAAGTTTGGGCTCTATGTTTGAGTAGGTATGTTTAATACTGAATATATGTACATAAATTGCATATGGGAACAACAGTTTGGATTTTTTTTTGAGCTGCTTGTTGGTTTTTCATATTGCTCACAAGATATTTTATTTAAAGAAGAAAAGCTCACTCCTGCATTTGTGCAAGATCTCCTGTCGGTAGGGAATGTTGTGAAGCAATGTATTGCTCAAATTTCCTCTATGCCTAATCACCAAAACTCTAATAGATGGGAGACTGGTTCCCACTGGCCTGCTAAAATTTACCTATCTCCTTTATAACTGCAGGTCTCTTTGCCTTATTCTGGCATTATGATACATATGGAAGATAGACTTAGCAAAATATTGAAACCTGATATTAAAGAGTCTGCCAGACAGGGAAGCAGGACTTGAGAAATCCATTCACTTAATCTTTCTCGTACTCAAGTTTTTTCTCAATGGATTTGTGATAGCCCATAATTGGGCCAGAATTACATTTTTTATATAGTAAAAGTCTTGATAAGTAAAGTCTGTGATCTTAAGCAGTTAGGTCCACTGAAACATTTCCCCTTGTTTAAATCGTGATCCCTGCTCTTCTCACATTACTTCCCCCGCTCCTCTGCAAGCTTTCACTCATTCTTGCAGTATTTATCCAGCCCTGCATCTAAATTTTCATCCACAATGAGGATAAAAAAGCACAATATTGCTGCTTGACTATTCATGGCTTCCCTCCTGCCGGTGGCTGTGTTGTCATTATCACCAGTGGGAAATTGAAAACGGACTGACGGGCTGTCAGATAGGGCCTGCAAGGGCTGGTGGTTCATGCCCTTGATCTAATACATTTGGTCCCAGATAACATATTGATTGTTCAAGCTAAATATTGCAAAGAGAGGGTTCATATCCAGAGCCACCTTCTTCTCATGCTTTTCTGTCGGTTGGTTGATTCACACATTATGTTTTAATACAATACATTACCTCATGAGATTTTTTAACTTCGTTTCCATGCGAGTAATTCTTCTTTGGATGTGTAATGGGTAGAGTGTTAGAGTAGGATCTGGGAGACCATGGTTAAAATCCCTGCTCTGGACAACCTTGGATCTGTCAATGTATCTTAGCCTACACCACCTCATGGAGCCAGTGTGGTGTAGTGGTTAAGAGCGGTAGACTCGTAATCTGGTGAACCGGGTTCGCGTCTCCACTCCTCCACATGCAGCTGCTGGGTGACCTTGGGCTAGTCACACTTCTTTGAAGTCTCTCAGCCCCACTCACCTCACAGAGTGTTTGTTGTGGGGGAGGAAGGGAAAGGAGAATGTTAGCTGCTTTGAGACTCCTCCAGGTAGTGATAAAGCGGGATATCAAATCCAAACTCTCTTCTTCTTCTTCTTCTTCTTCTTCTTCTTCTTCTTCTTCTTCTTCACCACACAGGACTCTTGTAAGGATAAAATGGGGAGTGCAAGAACTATGCAAGCCACCTCGAACTCATCTGAGAAAGGGTGGGTTGCATACAAAATTGCATGAAGCCAGGAACCCCTGGAACCTGGCCCCTCGCTAGGTGGAGGGCTGCTTACCTGGCTTTGGGAAGGAGGTGGGACTAGAGCCCTTGTGCCTCCTTCCCAAAGCCCCTCTAACATGACTTTGAGGAGGCAGCACAAGGGCTCTGGGATGCTGACAGAGCTCTTGCACCACCTTCCTAAAGCCAGGTAAGCTCAGATTGATCACAGCTTTACACAGGTGTGTGTGGGAAATAAATAACCAGAGAATGGGTTTCCTCCACTCTCCAATTATTTATTCCCCCACCCCACCCAACTGCACAAAGCTACAACTGAGTAAGTAAAATAAGTGTTAAGTTGCTAGTTATCTTTATAACATCTGTATCAATGTGTATGGAATTGTGTTTAGATCATAAAGTCATAGGATTGTAGAGCTGGAAGGGACCACGAGGTTCCTCTGTTCCAACTCTCTGCAATGCAAGGACCTTTTGCTCAGCATGGGGTTTGAACCCATAACCTGAGATTAAGAGTCTCATGATCTACCGACTTGAGTTGCTATATCATTCGTGTGTTTGCTGCCCTAGGCTGCTATGAGAGAAAGGGTGGGATATAAATTTAATTAATAATAATAGCAAAAAAAGTTTTTGTTATTATTGCAACAATTAATATTATCATCATCATTACATTTTTACTTATTACATTTACCCTGTGGCCTGTCACATGTGTTGGACCTGTGACATGTTGGGACAGCCCCATAGTTTTCTTGGTAGCCATGACCATCCCAGATTCAGTCACCTCAGCATAGATGTTGAAGTTCCCCTAAACTAGCAGTCTGTCTTGTTGCTTGGTGGCTGGGGGGGGGGAGAGTGATGCCAAAATTTGAGGCCCCTCCCTAGCCCTGATGGTGCCCTCCCAAAGCCAGATAAGTGAGGTGCCGGGCTTTGAGACGGACATGCAAGGCTCTGGCAGGGTCCTAGAGCCCTCTCACCACCTTCCCAAAGCCCAGCATTCACTTACCCAGCTTTCGGAAGGCAGCTCATGGGCTGCATGGGGGCATCAAATGTTGCTGAGGGCCGGACTGCCAAAAAAGGCCTTGAGGGCTGCATTTGGCCCTTGGTCGCATGTTGGATAGCCTTGCTGTAGATGGTGGGAGGACTGAAGTTTCTCCTCTTACCCCCCCCCCCGTCTCCTTGCCACAAACAGCAGTCTCATGGTTCCTGGCCCCATCTCAATAACAGCAACAGCCTGAACTATATAAAATGTAGGGAGCCAGTGCAGGGGGTGGGGAATGGAAAGGCCTGCTGAATGATTATATACTGCTGGGGAAATTGTCAAGTGTTCTGGATAATTTTGGATGCGGCCACCTAGAAGAGTAGAGAGAGCTAGGTTAGAGTATTCTTCTTTACTCCATTTCCCCAAGATCCAGCTTATTTGGAACAAGTGAAACTAAACCTAAGCTCTATTCCCACCGCCTTCCCTATACGCCCTTCACAGCATCAACATAAGCCAGGGGTCACCAACATCTTTTTGAGCCCATGGAGATATTTGCAAACTTGAGACATTTTTGCAGGCATCCCCAGCAACCCCCACCAATTGGCCTAACCCAATCCAGAAATCCAGACTTTCCCAAACTAAAGTAAGCCACCCGAGGATGTGTTTGACATTGAAACAATGCATGTTTTAACTGAAAAGAAAGCTGTTTTCCCCACCACCAGCATGCCAATAAATGCATTGTGCTTAGTTTAATGTAGAAGTGAAGCTTATATGACTGATTGCAAAACACCCTGAAGGACACTTTGTTTTATGTGCTAGATCCCATAATACATTAAATCCAAAGCTGATCAGCTTGCTGAAGTGAGTGAAATACAGTGGCCACAATCCAGCATAGTTAAGTGATGGCCACATGAACAATGCGCTGGATTGTGGCCAGTCAACTAAACTTGGAATTGATTGCACTCTATGCTTATTCTTAAAAGGATTTATGTAGGAGGGAAAAACTATTCCATTCTAAATAATCTCAATCATGGGTCAGGGATTGCTTATTTCAAGGGTGCCTAAGATGGTGCCCTACATATATTGAGGAACTCCAGTTGCTATCAGCCCCATCAATCAAGAGATGATGGGAGTCAATGTCCATTGGAGGGCCACAAGGTAGAAACCCAAAGCTTACCTGCAACACTCAAATTCAACACTTTTTGTGTAAGCTATGTATACTGGAATTCTTTTAACAGGTCTACTATATGCTTGCAGATAGTATATACACTATCTATTTATTATTGTTCCTTCAAATTTATAGCCTTCCCTTTCTCCCCAGAGGGAGTGCAAGGTAGCTCACGATGATAAAAATCGCATTAAAAAACAACTTAAAACAACGCTATGACATATTGCAGTATATATGGTGTGGTTTTGTTTTTTTAAAAATAAACCATAAAACACTCAGTCTGAATAAATAAACAAAAAGTTCCTCTGTAATAGTAAATAATTTACTAGATTCCAGATTCCCTTTGGGAAGGAATTCTGTGCCTGGGGTGCCACCACTGAGAATGTCCTACACTGGGTCGTTTTTCTTTTTTGTACTAGTTGCAGCACCCAGACTGTTCTTTAAAGGATACCCCTGTATAGTGCATTGCAGTAAACTATCTGGGGAGTTATTGTGGGTCACTAAGGTGAACTTCTCTCAGTATAGTCATAGAATCATAGAACTGTAGAATTGGAAAGTACCCTAGTCCAACCCCCTGCACTTCTCTGACTTCTCATGGTATATACTGCATGATATCTTAATATGCCTGTGTCCTTTACTAGTTCCAGCTTAAAAATATTAATGAGAAAGGGAAATCTGCATATATGTGATATCAGTACAAGCCGAGCTGCAAGAAGCGAGGCACCTGACTTAAGAGTCATGTTTCACACTGTGGGAAATCCAACAATCATTCCACACATGTGATGTCATTGTAATCCTGTTGTATTTCTTACTTTCTGTTTTGCATCGGAGATGCAAGACGCTTTAATAGACAGCTCTGAATTAACGAGCTGGCTACGCAGACATTCTGCTCTTTATCTACAATAAAGTAGGTTTTAGCCAAAAGGCTTGTGTGTGTTGTTTTCAAGCTGGGAACAACCGCGTATTACAATTGTGCCCCTGGACTCCAGAAGCCAGAGGGCACAGAAGCTTCGTCCGCCTTGGGGTCAGTCTCTCAACTTGCCCCCGCGGGAAGTTTTCATAACAGTTTTCTCCTCTGATTTTGACATACACATATCTGTGGGCAGAACTTTTAAATCCAAACTACTGTGTGCTCCTAACTTTGTGTCTTTCCTTCCCTCCCCCAATGTACATGAGTTACAAGTTGGTTGAGGTGGAAGGAGAAGAGATATGATGAACAAATGGTATGAAATGGAGTGGGGCAGTGTGGGGAGAGAGAATTGATTTGGAGGTTTCCAAAATATGAACCACGCATTCACTTCCCCTCCAGACTTTAGGTAAATGAAAAACACATGGAGTGACTTGTTGAGTTGACTTTGTTCTCTGCTCTATCCTTGTTATGGATTTGTTTTCTGAATCCAGGGTTCTGAGTGTTTCATGCTGGATGCTAGCAGGCTTGGAAATATCACAGCATGTGGGACCCAGTAAAACATGAACTTCATTTGTTTTCCTTGGCTTCTGTGTGTCATGATGTGTTCAAGATGACAGACTCTGCAAAACTGTAGATTTTAGTTAGGTCTCAACTGAATCCTGAACTTCGTCCTGCTCAGCTCAGGATGCCCGGATAGGTTGTTAGAGGTCGATTTAATATTCCGCTCCATCCCTGAGAATGTATTTAACTCAACATTAAATGTATATGAGGTTGTAAAGGCTAGCGGACCTTACACTCAAATAATAATTTGGGTTCCAGTCCACATCCAACTGAAATCAATGGCAAAACTAATATTTATTTTAATGGCGTTGTTGGGCCCTGAAGGCATTCTTACATGGTTGGAGCCTTTATGAGTCTCTGCAAGCTTTTATCTATAAACCAGCCACAAACATGGGTTTTTTCTGTGGAAGGTGATATCCACTAACTGCACTGGTCATTTTGGCAATGTGACTTTATCCTTCCAGCACGTTTTTATACTCTTATCCAGAAAACATAAGTTCACACATAAATGGCCAAAACTGATGGCAAGGTGAGGGACTCTATATACAAAAACCTTTCTGCCTGGTTACCTGTAAAAATTTACTATTAGTGCTGAAAACACTTGGGTGAAATGCCGTCAATTTTATCCAGGTGAAACGCACTTCTAGGCAAGTGGGTCATAGGATTGTAGTCTCAAGTCCAGTTAAAAGAAAATTGTAGCTCTTTCAATGGAATGATGTTCTCTAATCCTTTCCTTCTGAATATCTTAATGCATTTTAAAAACATACTTGACCTGACTTTATCAGTGCCAACTTTTTTTTAATGGTAGGAGAATTTCATTTTGGTTTTATGAGGAATGTGTTTTTCTGGAGGTTATCATGGCAGAATGCTATTCCCCCACTTTCACCCTAACTATGGGGAAACTAGAGTGCCTTTCTCCCTCACTAATTACATTTCACCTCCAGAGATCTTAGTCTGAATTGTCTGCATGAACGAGTCAATTTGCTAGTCTGAACACTGTTCCAGTGAGAAGCCATCATGGCTATTCCTGCAAAGAGTCACTCTCTCTCTCTTGGAACAGTCCAAGCCGTGAAAGATTTTGAACCTAATATTACAGGTCAGAGGACTGGAAAATCCTCAGGACTGTATGGGGATGAATTGTTGTCATCATTCCTACAGCAAAACCTCCGATTCCAAGACTTCTTAATAAATCAAATTTGTCTGGTTATTTGCTGCATCTTCTGTTTTTAAAAATATTTCGTAAAGACAAGACACTGAAAAAGTTCTAAGACAGGGGGAAAAACCTCGGCGGGAAAACATAATCAGCTTCGTGGTTAATGAGCCTTTGGCCTCTCAGAGCAGCTGCTCAACTTGCAATGTTCTCTGTTTCTGTTTCATGTGGGTGATAAGTGTCTCTTAAAGCCAGAATGAAGAGAGATTGGGACTCACTGCCTCAGCTGTTGATGTGTGTCACCCAACACAGATAATTAGGATTTTCTTCTAACCAACCTTCAAGGTTTCCCAAAGGGATTTTTTTTTTTTTTTGCCTCCCCACTCATAAGGTCAAATGTATAATTTGAGAACAAGAAGACACTTGGGAGAGCTTCGTTTTGCTCTGTGCACTTCCTGGATCTCTTCCAGTCAGCTAAAATAAACAGAATTGCACTGTGTGTAAACTGGGCTAATGTTGTAAACGAGAGCTTTTCCATCAAATGAAGCTGAGTTGCCAAGGTGGGAACTGTGTGGAAGCTGCTGATTGCATGCGCAAAGGATCCCTGTGCAGATAATTAAATGTGGGAATATTCAGACGATGCAGAGGAAGAGGCATGATGCCTGCTGGCGTGATGAGTTGATATGTTCTTTTTTGCACAGTAGGTTCTTGTGCTGGTCCCAAGGGTTACTCAAGAGGCAAAGTCCTAGTCTGCTCCATGGTTCGTAGCTTCAGGATAGAGACAGCCTGAAGTAGCTGAAGCTGGGAACAGGGCAGGGCATCAGGTGGGAGATGCTGGTGGGTTACAGGACCCAGGAGCCGCCTCAGCCCCAGCTGGTAATGGGCCAGCTGCTGGTGATGACCCAGCTGATGGCAACGAGGTATCCCCTGCACCTGGAACCAAGGCAGACTCAGGCACTAGACTGGGCTCAGCTGAGTCTTGTTGCAGACTGAGGCTCCTCAGGACCAGGCCCCAGACTTGGTTCAGCCGATGTCCCAGGCAGAGGTAAATCCCACTCCTACTTCCATACATTGATTATCTCCACATTTGGTCATTTGCACAGGGCTATAGTGTTTGATTCATATGTATGTGCCTAGCTTAAAACTTCACTTTTACAAGCAACTGTATTTAGAAGCCATGAATGTGCAATTAATTTTATGCTACATGCATTTTGAAGCTGCTCCTGTACATTTTCTGCATAGATAGGGGTTTGCTCTGATCTTGCTGGCTCTCCCTATATTCAACAAAAAATCCATCTTCTCAGTTTGGTCAACTTTATCTTTATTTAATGGCATAGTTCGTAAGATTGTTGGGCAGTTTTAATATGTTGGAGTGGAATCTGGCAGAAAGTTATAAATCAATCTGACACAGTGTGACCCACAAAACTAAACATAGCCCACCCACCATGTATTGTGGTCAGCCATCCGCCCCCCCCCATTTTTTTTACTGGGAAAGGATCTTCCAACCATTGCCGAACTGCAGACATGGCTGGTGGCTGCATTTGTCTTGGTGATTCACATCTGTGGGCTGTGGTGCTGTTAATACGACTTTCTCTGCAGCTTGCAGTGTCTGGGCTGGAGAAGTCCATATAAAGCATGAACATTTTTCAACATGTTCCCAAATACATTAATATTATATAATTTAATGCATTTGATGAAATGGCTTTTGTTCTAGGCTGGGTTTCTTCCCTTCCCTTTTCTTTTTTTTAAATGTGTTTTTATTAATGATTTCTTGGTTTACAAAAGTATGTGCAATGTCTCTTTTCAAGTTGCATTTTCTACAGATCAGTTTCATTTGTTGAGACATTAGTGTTACATTAGGAAGAAAAGGGGGGAAAAGGTGGAAGGGGGAATGGTGAGTGGGGTTGGGGTTGGGTGGCAATGCTTCTATTTTATTTAATGTATGTGTGGGGTTTTGTGTCAGCATCACTTGTGCAGGTTTTCTTTGCTATTCACTTGTGTTCCTTTGTTGGTGAGAGAGGTTGGGGTTGGCCTAGGGTGTGGTTGTTTGTTTGTGATTGGCAGTGGTGAACTTTGTGAGTGGGGTGGGTGGGTGTTTTGGATCAGGTTAGCCATATTGATTCCTATGCTGTTGGTGGATTCTTGTTGTTTTGTTGGTGAAGGCGTCTTCTATTTGTCCCCATGTCAGTTTCAGTTTATTGGTTAATTTTTCTAGTAAGGCTGTTTCCCATACTATTTGGTGCCACTGGTCCATGCTTACTCCCGACAGGTCTCTCCAGTGTCTGGTTATGATGATTCTGGCTGCTGAGAGTAGGTGGGTTATGAGTTCTTTGTGATGTGAATGAGCATTATTGTCTTGGAAGAAATTTAGTAGTGCCAGTTGTGGGGTGATTTCTAATACTTTGCTTGGTTATTTTGCGTATTTCTTTTATGGCTTTTGTCCCTTTACTTCTTTTGAAACAGAAAACCTAGCAGTGACTTTGTAGCATCCTTCCTTCTTCTGCTGACACCAAAGACAGACATCCTTTCCTCCTCCTCCTTTGCTCCATTTAAAAGAACTTGTAAAAAACAACAACACCTTCAACTAATGATCACAGCAGCAATAGACTCTTCCCTTCCTCTTGTCCACTTCATTATATTTGAGAGCTTTAAATCACAGGAGAAGTTTCATGTCATGGCAATCTGTGGAAATGGGATTTAGCCAAAGTAAAGCTCTTCGGAAATACGGAATGAGATTAAAATGACAGGATCGAGCTGTGATGTTTTTATCACTTTAAATACTTAGCTGTCATCTTCCTGCAAAAGAAGAAGAGGAATTTGTTTTTATTTATTTATTTATTTTACTGTATATCCTGCCATGTGCCTCAACAAAGCCTTGCTAGTTAAGCCCAAACATTCAAAATGCTGCTCACCTTGAGTTATATATTTCTATCGCTACAGCAGCACATCATTAGAAATGACAGTGTGGAGTTTTGTGTGGACTCTGTGCCTACACAAGAACAGTGGCAGCTTTCCTATATTTGATTAGTGGTTTATCTGGCTTGGTAGCCTATATCTGGTCATGGAGAATATCAGATGCTGCTTGCAGAGCACAAGGCGGTGGGATCCAGGAATTTTTGTCCATTGTGATGGACAGCCAAGTGCTTAGGGACTCTCTGATCAGAGTGTAGTATGCCCTGACCATATTTCTTAATTCTCTTTGAAGATTCTATAATCCATCAATTAGTTGAGTCCTTTAGCTCCTCGACTGCCACCACCACCTTTTTAACCTAGTAATAATGTTTAGCTGTTGTTACATTCCCTGATGGTAAGGTATAAAATAAGTCAAAACAAATCCAGTGGTTTATATTGTATGGGGGGGGGGACACTCTTTCCCTCCCCCATCAAAAATGGAAAAAAGTCTTTTTCTATAACAGAGGAAACAAACCAACCTCTGCAAGTAAGGTAGAAAACCTCATTCTTTCTGTCTGCTTATTTTCTTTAACCTCTTGGATATGTTTGTTCACCTTGTGAAGAGGTTACAGAATGTACAGGTGTGAAGAAGTTAGAGAAAAACCTTTTAACCTTTTGCTTCTGGGAGAAAGTATAATCCTTTGTATTTCTAAAAAGAAAGGTTTCTTTTGTGTTAGTTCGGACGTATGGCTCAGGATTGCTTCTACCAATTTGACAATAAGTGAATAGAGGTTGTCCTTATGCACACTTAGGTTGTTTTCCATTTCTTGTGCCTGTAACTCAAATGTAAAACCCACTTTAGTCATAATCGAATTGGTATAAATTTGACTCTCTTGCACTTTTTATCTCCCATTGATAACAGGTGCATATCCACACAAATAGCATGGGATGCTCAAATGAGTTTTTAAATTTCATGAGTAAGGATTCTAATTATTCAGGACCTGGTTAAGATGCTAAAATAATAGTAATATCAATATATATATATTTTTAATTACAGTTGTCTCTAAGCAGTGTAAAAAAGCCTCTGTATAATGAAACGTAAAATGATTTAAAACCATAAAATCAGAAAGTCTTCAGGAGGTGTTGGGTGTTCAACAGGAAGGTGACCTCTCAGACATCAATTGGAAGGGAGTCCAATAAGATTTCACCCACAATACTGAATTGCATGGCTTCTGGTGGATATGAGCCATGCATCTGAACTGTGGGGATCCACTAACAAGGGCTTTCCTGAAGACCTCAAGGATTTTGCAGGGATTTAAGGGAACAGGTGAACTTGTTCAGGAGAACATTTCAGGGGAACTTGTTTTCTGAACACCAGAAACTAGGTTTCAGATGTGTGCAGCAAGAAAGCGGAATCTCAGGCTGAGGAGCAAACCTGCTGCACCTGGAACCAAGTGTGGCAAGAGCAGCTGAATGGGACACAGCTGTGGGAAGCCTGAGGAAGTACCACCCACCTTGGGCCTGCCCATAAAACACAAGTCTAGAGTGAGAGACTTGTTTCTGGGTCCTCTGTTTCTGGGATCTCTTCTCATTGTGAGACTTCTGTGGGTGAGCTGGGAGTTTGTTTGGACCCTGGGTGAGAACCTGGAGGCTGAGAGGCAGGTGTGTCAGAAGGTAAATGAATTTATATTGATTTTTGTATATATTAGTAATTTTGTATTACAGTAACATTTTTATATGTAATTGTATATTTCTGTAATATTTTGTTGTCTGTTGTTGCTTCAGTTACTTGTACACTACGTAGGTATATTTTTAATACATTAAGCAGGATAGAAATGATCAATCCATCAGATGTGTTATCCAGGCATCTCTGTCTAGTGCTCAGGATTCCCTTCCCTGGCCACACAATCTCCTGAGTCACACCTCTCACTCCCTTGCTTTGCACCCTCCTTGAGTGTTAATGTCTGGCTGGAATGTATCACACGAAAACTAAATGCAGTTCCCAATGGGCAAATGTTCTGAATCTCTCCTTGCAGCCACACCAGACAAGGAGCAGGGGACATGTATGCAGTGGCGGAGCAAGCCGATCGGGCGCCTGGGGCAGGACGCTCTGCAGGTCCTCTGAGGAGTCTGCCTGTCTCCTCCCACTCAGTCACCTTACAGCTGAGGGGAAGGTGGCGGGTGGACTCTTTGGAGAGTCCCAGGAGAGACACATGGCTCGGGCGCACTGCAGGCCCTGTGTTGAGTGCCACCCGGCATTTTGTCACCCCCTCAGTGGTGACACCCGGGGCGGCCCACCCCCACTGCACCCCCTTCCTACGCCCCTGCATGTATGCACTCAAGCCATGTGTGGGCTTACTCCTTAACGCACTAAGCTATAGTGTGAGGTGTTACATTGAAATGTAACAATACTGAAATGTGAAAACATGTTCTCGGTTTTAAGATGTGAGGAGGCCCTTCATTCAAGGATATTCAAGAGGATACAACTGTATTCAAGTATAGAACCCGTTAAGTGAATCTATATGTCAATAGTAAGGCATCAGATTGTAATAAATGGTGCTTGTTTCCATTTACAGAGGAGTTCAGGCTATGCCTTAAGATCCCCATGATAGCATTTCTTTTGACTGAAGTGGAAATAGGTAGCGCTAATGCTATTACTTTCAAGAAGCTCAGGAATAGTACCAAGGGACTGAGAAGGTGTTGAAGAACTTTGTGTACAACCTTTAGCAGCTCCTTCATTATAGCAAGGCAGCATTCAGCTACAATCTAGTGCACAATTGACATTTGTAAAGGAGTGCTGGATTGCAATCACTGGTCTTTACAGAATTCTAAGTAGAAATACTGTACATGTAAACCTTTGTGTGGATACTTTTTTTCCTTTCAAAGTTGTAAATGCTAAAAAAGAAATGTGCATTTTTCCTATTTGGGGTTCATTATTTTAAGAAATGGCTAGAAAGGCTGTTTCATTTCTGAAGAATGCAATGTAATTCACTGCATCACAGATGTTTTGAAATACAGTGCACAAAATTAAGTGATCTATTGTAATCTAACGGATATATATTCAGCTTTCATAATGGGATAAAGTTTCCTAAGTAAAAAAAAAAAATGCA
Organism: Lacerta agilis; assembly: GCF_009819535.1. Lineage (NCBI taxonomy): Eukaryota > Metazoa > Chordata > Lepidosauria > Squamata > Lacertidae > Lacerta > Lacerta agilis. The sequence goes on from NC_046320.1 coordinate 51,010,298, forward strand.
GCAAATGTTTGAGATCATGACAACATATCAGAGGGCTCGGATAACCATAGTGTAACCAGGATGAGACCAATGTGCATAGTTTAACCGTACAGGGCTTTGAAATTGGCAGAGCTGGTTGGAGCTGTCCAACAGTTGTTGTGTCAGGTGCAACTGGGGCCAGTCAAGCTGGATTGCATGGAAGGCTAGCTATGACGTGGTGGAGGATGTGCTGCTCTTGTCAGCTTGGAGAAATTCCAAGATCAGCTGCCCAGGACATTAATCTAGCAGGACACAGATGGTGTCACCTTTGCTGGTCATGTTGTAGTTTAGAGCAAACTTGGAGTCTCTGGCACATGCTAACAAGGATTTGAGGATATGACACTCTACATTCCTAGACCAGGGTGGCAGAAGACATTCTGAGGATGTCGAACATTGACCTTCCTCATATAAATGACTAAAAGAAGTGACACATTAGTCATGCTGCAGGTTGTAAAAGCTTTGGATTGTCAAGAGCTGGTCTGGCAGTTCCTTGATTTGGATTCTCAGAATGGTTTGGGAGAGCTCCAAATCTGGTATTAGCTGTTAAAATGCAATAAATATAATGGAACTAGAAACAACAAGCCTGTTTTACCCTTTTCAGGAGTAACAGCATACTATTGCTATAATAGTGTACTGTGTAACAGCATACCACACAGAAAAAACATTGTGTAGCATTAGAGCTTCTCTTACACAACCTGTACTAGTTATGTGAAATGACTAGAGCAGTGAGAAAATCCACAACAGTTGCCTGGCCCTGTCTGTCTAATAAAATAGCTAAGCTTGCTATGTCTGAGTTATGGGAATTTATAGATGCATGTCAGGCTTGGAGTAAGCAACATTAGATTGTTCAGAGCGTGCACCTACATACAGATCTTCAATTTCTTCTTTAAATGCTGTCTGTATATTCATTTACAAAGTAAATAAGGTGGAAGCGCAAGCACTTTGAACATGTGGGTGCACAGTCGTGATATATGATATCTGTGGGGAAATATAGAGACATAATCCAATCATCTTTATGGAAGTTCATAGTCTCCTGTTGTTACCTGTGACCACTGCTTTTTTATACTGATGTGGAACTTATCCTTGTGTTTGTTGCCACTTCCCATACCCTTAATGTTTACTTAAGACATGATAAAGTGGATTCTGCTAACATGCCACAATTTTGAATATTTTTTTCTAGTTAATTTTTATTAAAAGTACTACAGTACAGTAAAACTAATCTAAAGACATAGAACAATGAAAAACCAAAATAAGAAAGAAAAATCAAGAAATAGAGACAGAAAAAAGAAAGAAAAATATATAAAGGCCCTTCATCACATTTATATCATATCCTTTATTCATACCCAGAAAGGTAGACCCTCTTGGCTCCCACCTGGGAGCCTGTTTCCTTCCCCAGCCTCCCACTTTGGGGAACTCTTTCTACTCTACCTCTCATGCAAGAACCACCATCTTTCAGCTGTTATGATGGAGAACATACATTCTAAAATTCATGAGCAGCATACGAAGGCTATAGATTGTGGACTTAAATGCTGCAAATTTCTTTTGGTCCATTATGCCAGACACATGGAAGAAGAAAGTGCGCTTCCATCCCTTCAGACTCCTGCATCTTTTGAAATTTCAAAGTCATACTTAGAACTTAACTTTCTCTGTGTAAAAATATTGATAGATGGCTGGAATGGAGAGTATATAAGCTATGAGTGAGTCTCCTGGGTGTTGCTAACTCGGTGACTGAAAATGGTAGTAATAAGAAATAATAATCAAACAATGCACAGCAGGGCTGGCCCAATACATTTTAGCACCTGACGCGAACCACAGAATATCTCCCTGCCCCACTCCTGGCCAGGGAAGAAGGGGTGAGTAAAGATCTACATCGGGAACAAGTGGGAGGAGACCAGCAGTGCCTCCTATTTGCTAAGAGGCTGATGTAGAGATGGCATTGGGAGGAGGAGGCTGCTCAGAGGTGGCAGATCCAGTCTTCATGGAGCATGCTACAGCTGTTGCTGCCAGCATGGCAGCGGGTGATGCACTCCTTGGAGGCCAGATCTGCTGGTCCTGTGGATCCTGTTGCCTGAGGCAGTCACCTCACCTTTCCTCATGGGAGGGCCAGCCCTGGTGCACAGTCTAAAAACACTATTGTCTTGGGTTTATCTTCTCTGGAGGAAGAGCCATAGCTCAGTGATATAGCATCTGTCTTGCATGCAGAACATCCAGGCTCAGTTGCTGGTATCTCCATGTAGGGCAGGAATGTTGCCTGTCTGATACCCCGGAAAGCCACTGCCAGTCAGCAGAGACAATACTGAGTGAGGTGAACTGATGGTCTGACTTGGTATGAGGCAGCTTCCTATGTTCCTATCAGATGTACCGGTATTAAAGCATTCCTGGGGCAGCAGCATCATTGCTCAGCTTCTTATGTTGCACTTGGCTAGTAATATGATTCTGGCAAGAGCTGTGAAAATGATTTATTGTGGATGATGATTCCATGGACAAGGGCTGGAAAATTACCTTTACCCCAAAGCATTTACGAGCAGTTTGTTGGATACTAGAGAACGGAAGAGGGTTTGTTTGTTTGTTTTGCTAGCTTGCCTCTTCGCAAACCCGATTTCCAGCCACTTGCCCTAGATAACATTTGTTGTTGTTGTTAGTGTGCCTCGAGAGTGTCTGTTACCAGTACTGGTTATATATATATATATATATATATATATATATATATATATATATGCATTTGCAGCTTTCCAATAACTGACTTCAAGTAGACCAAACACAAACCCATCAGCAGTTGTTTAAAATTAAAACCAGAAGGTGGCTATCCATCATGCTTTAGCTTATGCTCTGCATGTTGGGCATCCCCCTTTGCTCTCACTTCAAGCCAGGAACTGAAACTGCTGGACAGAATGACTTGGAGTAAAGAAGCAAGAAGAACTGGTGGGGAGCCAGAGTCTACTTCCAGCTAGGGATGGATGCATTGGTTAATTTCGGTTTCTCATTTTCCCAATCTTAAATTAGCTTTCTTTTTGTAAAATTTTGAAATCTTGTAGAATTTGTGAACAATGCCACAAAACTGAAAGATGGGTGACTAAATGAGTTTTCCAATGATCAGGCAACAGAAGTCTGGTACTATTTTGTACCCCATGACTAGCAGAATAAACAATGCAAAATAGTAAAAATTATGGAATAAATAATATGAAGTAGGAAGTTTGAAACCTATATAAACCAAGCAAATTCAGCATATATAAATGCTTCAAACTTTGTTTCCAAGGTGATAATTTATATCTGTGTTCTTGTCTAAATGATCTGATAAAACAAGGCAAGAAGAACACACATTGCACATTTGTAAGCACAGAACTAATCTTCCTCCTGAATTTGATAGCACACAAATCAACAGCAAAAAGAAGAGCTGAGCCATATGGAGAACAAAGCAAAAATGAAGACTAGCTTTCCTGCATGCTTCCTGTGCCCTGCTTCCCACACTCACTATCACCATGAAAGACAGTTCCCCTTTTCTGGGGGACTGCATTGAGGGAGGGGCTTTAGGACCTCACGGTGACCTGGCAGCGAGTGGAGGGATGCTGCCCACATCACTAGGGCACCCACTCATGTCACGCCCTCTGGCCAACCAATCGGGTTGGCTGGGGGCATGGCCACTGGCTGTTTAAACGGCAGCGCGGCTGGGTGAGCGGCCTCCATCTGTCTTCTTTGTTGGATCTCTCGGCCTGCCCACCCTCTTTTCTTGCATTGCTTGAATATGGCCTTGCTATGACTAATGTCGGTCGCCTGGTTGTTGGGACCGGGTAGGAATTTCTCCACATGGCAAATTAGCACCAGCCATTTGGTTTTTGCCTACCTAGTAGCAATCGTCACAACTTTTTAAAGTTAGGCATTGGGTAAGCCTTGTCATGGGAGGCGCGGTTATTGGTTCCGGCTTGCCCCTCCACGTTAAGGGTATCCCGTTAAAGGGATCCGGGGCTGTGGTTCCTGTCCGAAGCCTGGGTGTGGGCTAGGGCCATGACCACGACCCCATTGGTGACCCTGTGGGTGCTATTAATTTATGTATATCATAGGGCTCCCCCTATTGGTGGTTGACCCTTTTGAGACTTCCTGCAGATGGGCAGGAGTCAGGATATAGTCTTGCTTCACACCCAATTGCCTAAGCCAGGAGTCAGCAAACTTTTTCAGCAGGGGGCCGGTCCACTGTCCCTCATACCTTGGGGGGCGGACGGCGGACCGTATTTTGGAAAAAATGAACTAATTCCTATGCCCCACAAATAACCCAGAAATGCATTTTAAATAAAAGGGCACATTCTACTCATGTAAAAACACGCTTGTTCATGGACCGTCTGCGGGCTGGATTTAGAAAGCGATTGGGCCGTATCTAGCCCCCAGGCCTTAGTTTGCCTACCCATGGCCTAAGCCAAAACTGCTCACATCTGTAACCAATAAAGTGGTGGCCTTATTTATCCCATTAACCCAACATATTCATGCCTGTGTGTTTATAACTGCGGGGCCCAGGGCATCACCACGCAAACATACCTCTCAGTTTTGCTCTCTTTAATCAGGAGGATCTGAGATCCAGGTAAGCCCATTGCTCTGCTGGCCCAGTTAAAGCATATTCAGATATCAAACGGAAGCTTTATATTAGGACAGTTTTTGCCAGTTTGCAGCTCATGCTCTTAGAAGTGGATTTTAGAATTTCAGATGGATTGTAGCATCTGATTTTGATCAATCAACATCATTTATTCATGTAGGCTCACAGGAGGCCAGTACACAGATCACAGTCAATAAAAATAAGAGAGAAGATTTAAATAACAAACTGACATTCGTGATCTTCACATATACTGAATATTAGAATGTACTTGTCTTCAAAACAGCAACTGCTGTGTTTTAATTGCATTTTGCTTACATTATGTTAATTTTAGAAGAGTCACACATTTCAGAGACTACTCAGTTTTTACTGAACTGGCTTCCTATAGTGAAGGAGAGAGGCATTGGCTCTCTGTTAATACAATCCTTAATAGATTTCCTCGTTCTGCATTATTTATGAAATTAATTTTGACAACAGGCAGTTTTTTTTTTAATTGCTCTAACATTTGCTTTGGATGCATGAAAGTGTAGTAGCTGCTTGTTTTGGTAATTAAACAATGAGTCGCATTATCTGCCACATCAAGCTCTGACGTTTTCAATTATTCAGAAAAATGTTTTTTTGTTGTAAGCTGGCACATCCTCATTAGCATGGATCTGGTTGAAATCAATCATGCAGCAACAATTCATAGACTGCTAGTCTTGTCACCTCCACTTAACTCACAAGATAAATTTGCCCAGAATCAAAGCATGTGGACAGTATCGATAGCAAATTATACTTACTTTGTTATCATTTAGATGGCTAAATTCTGGATGATTTAGACATAATGGGAAACCATGCTTTCTCACTGTGTAAACAATTTATGTAAAGTCTCTGCTCATACAGTCTTCCTCTCCTGCTTTTGCACCAGAAGATGACATTGGAAGCTTCTGATTCTAATTTTAAATTTAACCTCAGTTCCTTGTGATATCCAAATCCACATAACAGTGGTCTGGTTAAACGGTAGTTTTAGAGCAGGCTTACTCAACCTCAGTCCTCCAGATGTTTTTGGCCTACAACTCCCATGAACCCTAGCTAGCAGGACCAGTGGTCAGGGATGATGGGATTTGTAATCTCAAAACATCTGGAGGGCCGATGTTGAGGAAACCTGCTTTAGAGCAATCAAGGCCAGCCCAAGAAACAGCAAATGTGCCCCATTCTTAGGTCAAGGTGCATCTTGACTAAGTTATTTTTGCACCTTGGACATCAAATTCAACAAGAGCCACTTGGAGTAAAAATACAATAGTAATGATTCAAATAACTAATGATTTTTTGTTCGTTCATGACACACAAAATGAGTTTCCTAAGCATATGCCTCACTCAGCCTAATGGCTGTCCCAGAGAACAATGTGGAATTAAAAACAAAGACTTGATCCTATCTTGTTCTCACAAACCATAGTTTAAACAAACCAAATTAGCCAAGTTTGGATGTCATGGGGAGTTGTGGTTAGTTTAAAACGGGGAGCAAAAGCTTCTGAACTCCTCCTCGCAAATGCAAAAGAGGAGGTTGGAATGTGCAGTCCTGAGACTCCTCATGGCCCATTCACAATGTGAGAAATCACTGCTTTCTCTTACATTTTTTCCCAAGGTTTCTTGATTGAGAGCTGGTTTAGTAGTCCCTCAGATGACGGTTAGGTGTCACATTTATCTGTTGTGCTCCCCTGTGAAGAAGAGGTCTGCCATCAGAAACTGTGCAGATACCTATGCCTGACAAATCTCAAGTTTAATTATTGGTGGGAAAGAACATAGCTTATGTGATGAATATTTTCATAAATCTGTTCTCCATAGTTCAGGAGACTCACTTTTCCTTCTCATTCCGAAATAATTTTAAGCAATTAGACTGCATCGTGTAACAATTTAAAGAAGGAAGACTTGCTGTTTATCATCTCATTTAGGAAAGATCTCGTATATCTGTGTCCCTCGGGAAAACATTAAAAGCTTATAAGCCATTTTCTTTTATGCGCATATATATGAAAAGGAAATAAACTGCTGTCAGGAGAGAAATTAGAAAATGGGAGTTCTGCACCCAAACTCTGATATACATAAAGTTTATGGATGAGACAAATTCAGTGGTGAAAGTGGGTAAGAGCAGGCTGGTACAGAGCATTGATTAAAACCTATGCAGTTCTAGCGAAATGTGCCACTACATTTAAGGTCTGACATGTGCTGTGGCCGCTGCATGAATGTGTGGTGTAGTGGCTAGAGCGTTGGGCTTGGACCTGGGAGACTGCGGTCTTAGTCACTCAGCCATGAAGCTTACTGAATGGTGTGGGGATAATAGGAGAGGGAGAACTTTATGCACCATCTTGAGCTCCTTGGAGAAAAGGTGGGATGTACATGTAGTAAGTAAGTGAAGGACATGGGTGTGGAGACTTTCATTGCAAAGTGCTGGATCAATATATGGGATTGGCTCCAACATGCTCTGGATGCAATGCAGAGCTGCCACTATATGAAATCATTTCTGCAGGCTCCCACATGATTGCTGTAATCAGACCTAAGAGTAATGGCAAAATGTTGTGGGAGCTCCGGCAAAGCACGCGTGCCATTTTTCATCTCTGGACAATTCTTCGAAATTTTATCAGCTTTGCTGCATGTGGTTTTTAACCACAGAACAATATCATTATCCTTTCCTTCCAGTTTGAAGTGTATGCCAGCTTCCTCTCACAGCAAATGCTGTTACTGCCTAACTGCAATGGTGGGGAACCTCTATTCTGTGGGTTTAATAAGGCCTCCCAAATTGGCTCATGAGGCTGTTTCAACCAGGCCATGCACAACTGTCCTTCACCTGCCGCCTCCTGTGACACATTGCAGTGTGTGTGTGTGTGTGTGTGTGTGTGTGTGTGTTACAGGCAACTTCCCATTTATGCCAAGCACTGTGTTCCAAGGCACTGAACGCTCTTCCTGCCCTGCCCTACTTCTCATTTGCATTGAATCCAGATGAAATGGTGGGAGGACAGCATTGGTACTTGTCAGTAGTAATGGACTGGATGAGGGTTTACAAGCAGTGTTAGTAGGTTCCACTGTCAAGATGAGTGGTGTTTAACTGGTTCTAAAAGAGACTGAGCTGCATCTAAAGCAGGGGTCAGCAAACTTTTTTTGCAGGGGGCTGGTTCACCGTCCCCCAGACCTAGTGGCTGGCTGGACTGGGTGCGCAGGGCGGAGGGGGTTTCTCTCTCTCTCTCCCCCTCTCTCCTCCAGCCCCTCCCCTCCCCCCGCCTGCCTCCTCCTCTGCTCTGCCTGCGGTTGGGAGCTGGTGGCGGCGGCACATCTCCTTTTTGGGCCAGCTTTCCCAGGCATGGGGCCAGCAGGCGTGCCAAGCTCCAGCTCACAGCGCGGCCATGGGGAGAAGCCGGCGGGTGGGCAGGCGGTGACGCTTCCTATCAAAGCCCAACCCCCTTCCTCTGCAGGGCAGGGAGAAGCCAAGAAGAGGGAGGGAGGAGGGAGGAGATGCCACTGCGGTGAGGGGGGGAATTGCAAAAAATGGCGCCCGAAAACAATTGAGGAGGGGGAAAGGTTATCGCGGCGATTGCAGAACTGTTCGCAGGCTGGATCCAGAGGGCAATTGGGCTGGATCTGGCCGGCGGACCTTAGTTTGCCGAACCCTGGGTCTAAAGGATAAAATTTGGAGGTGTCCTTGGTCTGTCACATATTGAGAGGCAAGGGGATGGTGCCACTTAGCAAGACCGGAAACTGTGCACCATACAATCCAAAAATATCATATAAAAACATGAAGCTAGCACATTTAGGCATATTTTTAAAAGTGGTGACTATTATCATATTTCTTGTAATTTTCTAGATCAGTGCTGTAATTATAAAACTGCTTACAGATGAGTATTTGTACTGAAGCCAATAGAACTCTCTATGACATTTAGGCTTATAAAAATCCTTGAACATAATAGAAATAATTACTAACTTTGAAATGCTGACCGATATACCTTAAATATTTACAATAATATTTACAATCCAGGTTTAAACATACAATGTTAAACTGACAGTTTAAATATTTATAGTTAGAATGCTGCAAATAGATCTGAACATACAAGATTTTTTAAATATATGTCATTGTTTTTATATGTGCAATTGTTTTGTAAATGGTTTTCATTGTATTGCAAAAGTGGTTTGAGATGTTTCAAAAGAAGCAGTTCATAAATGAAATGATATGATATGCAAGATGATTCCTATTGTTGGATCAATGTCTATTGGTACTGTATAAGAGTGTGTAGGCATTCAGTGGCTCCATTCAGATGTAGTACATGAAGGACAGGAAACTGAAACTTCCATTCATGGTTTAGTTTTCACTTCATCTTGCAGCAAATCACTGATGCCCAAGTCTATCTCTCAGGTTTTACTCTTCCCACCATCAGCTACATCATATCACCAAATGCACCCTCAGAAGGAAGTAGCACTGTGGAACTCAGCATCATTGAGCAAAACTGTGGTGAGAGCAGCTCTACAAAGCTGCCTTACACATTGTTTAATGCCACATTAAAATTTTCTCTATATAGGAAAACGAATGAATGGATTAGGCATAAGTGTAAGAAGTCAATCTTCTGATCTAAGTCAAGACCTACAACTGACTTCACAACAGTTGCAGGAGGTGGATGGAATGCGTCTTATTCCAAATGTTCCCCAAGCAGAGACAGCAGTTTGCAGAGTTTTGTCTTGTTTAAGATGGTCTACTGGCTGGTTGGGAGGCCATTCAGAGTCAGTGTGTCAGTGTCCATGTTTGCTGTAATCATTTGCAAGACATTGCAAAACATTGCATTCATACTTGAAAATTCCTACTTGCAAACCATTTGATAACCTTGTGTCTAGATTATCTTCACAAACCTCTGTTGCTTTCTTGATGTTTGCCATCAGCATATAGGGTGATACAGGCCCTTTTTACAAGGTGCTTTAAGAAGCTATGCAATACAAGAATTAGTGTTCTGGTCAAGAATGAAAACTGCATAGTTTAAATCCCTTCATTTGTCTTTCCCGGTAGAGCTGCTCTAAGCACAAAGTGCTTGAAATGACTTTCATAGCACAATGGGGACTGATTTAGTAACCATGATCTTTAAGGCAGTATCTGTTGGTCTGGTCAAGGAGCTAAGTGCAATTTAACTTGCCCATGATGAGGAAAACATTGGGGAAATGTGTATAGGAATACTTGTTTAATTTCCTCCTTGCCTCTACGCCTACTCTGGAAAAATATGAATTGTCTGGGGTTGTCTGGGAAAACTATTAATCATAATGACCATGTTAAAGTGTTCTCCCCACTCATTTAGAGGTCAGCACACTAATTCATGGGCAGTCATTCAGGTCAATAAATGGGTCACATATCCACCTCTGCTTGACTACTGGCTCACTATGCTGGTTGTCATTGAATTAACAACAGCCGGCTCTTTTGGTAAATATAGGAAATGCACAGATGAACGGAACTTTAGGGTGGAGTCAGGCATTGCTGCCAAAGTCCAAAAATAACAATTTAAAGCAGTTCAACAGAACGATTACCATAACTTGCATATTGTTTTTGTTTGTTGTAGATAGCAAAAATAAATTCGCAGGAATTGATATTTACGCACAATTTATGTAGAGGTGTTTTTATTTTGTTTTTAAGGTTCAGACATCGCACATTCATATTTAATCTGAATTGCCATTTGGGGGATCAGTTCTGATAAACCAAAACCTAATAAATCTAGTGTTAATTAAGTAATTAATTCAATTCTCAGTCCTGTGAATACAACAAAGCAATTTTTTAAAAAAATAAAAAATAAAAGATGCTGCAAAGAGATGTGTAAAGAGATAATTAGATTTCATATTCAAAGTAAATGAAAAATGTAGTTTTTCATTAATTAAAACCCTATTGGTGTGCACATAAAATGAAGTTTTAACTTCATTCCCAGTATTAGCTGATATGTCAGTACCATCATCGCCACAGTACAGAAGGGAACGGAGGCTGTGAGTGGCTTCTCCAAGGCCACTCAGAGTGTATGTGACTGAGTACAGATGTAAACCAAGGGCTTCTGGCTGGGCTCAGACACAAGGGGAAATAACGGATTGTTACAGCCATAATTTGGCTGTATACAGTAGGCTGATAAAGATCTCAGCAGACAGATAATAGTTTGCATTTGTTTGCCTGCTTTTGCTTTCTATCTGCTTATCATTCACTTTAATATAGGGGTCCCCAAACAAAGGCCCGGGGCTCGTATGCGGTCCAATCGCCTTCTAAATCTGGCCCACGTACAGTCCGGGAATCAGCGTGTTTTTACATGAGTAGAATGTGTCCTTTTATTTAAAATGCATCTCTGGGTTATTTGTGAGGCATAGGAATTTGTTCATATTTTTTTTTCAAAATATAGTCGTCCGCCCCCTCCCCCAAGGTCTGAGGGACAGTGGACCCGGCCCCCTGCTGAAAAAGTTTGCTGACCCCTGCTTTAATACCTTCATTCCCATCTCCATTGCTCAGAAGCAATGGAGTTCAGGCTAGACAACTCCCATCTCCATGGTGTTGAGGAAAAAAAGACTAGCTCTAACTGTGGTTTGTCAATGATATGTTGATTCAGCCATAACAGCAAACCATAGTTTGCACAAACTGTGGCTTGTAAATGAACCACAAACAGTGGACTTGGATCTTGGTTTGTGGGTTCCAACCAAACAATAGATTGTGGAAAGGCTGTAGCTTTGACATTTAATCAAACCATAGCTCAGCTGAACAAATCATGATTTCAAGTTATGTCTGAACCCAGTCAATGAATTACTACTGTGTTTTACTGGGTAGTCATGGCTCAGAAGCTATCAGTTTTTTTTTAACTTCCATACATGCTTAGTCTGAGCAAGATTTTCTGCCTGCTTAGTAGGGAAAAAAATAGGTTTTAAAAACATGCGCCTATTTTTGCATTGCTTTGCAAATCTGAATGCCTAAAGTGACCCCATCACCCATGCCACAAAGAACTTTATTTTCCCCCTGAAGACTCCAGTTAATTTATGCTGCTGTAGAATCATAAACAACATATTTTGAAACCGCCATGAAGGAACCAACTGTTCCCTGTCACTTTTACATGTCTGTGCTTTCGGACTGAGGAGCACAATTTTATAAAAACCTTCATGCCTCATTTGTGTATGGCATTAATATTCTCCTGGGAAGTTCACCTTAAAAAAATCATTCAAATGGAGTAAAATAATAGTATCAATATAAATATTTGTATCAAATCAAAGCAAGCAGCATAAAATCACTTTAAGAGAAGCATCAAGTTAGTTAAAAATTGTTCCAACAATGGATGCCCCCTTTGAGCCATATCACAAAGGAAGCCCCTGGGCCAAGCTTGCTGTCTGTGGGGTGGATTCAGCCGAATAGCATAACTGGGCATGGGGGCGGGCCACTCCTGATGGGCAGGCCCAACTGGGCCTGAAGGCTTCACTTGGGTCTGCGTCCTGAATATAAAGGGGTGGTGGTGGCCTACTTTTTCAAGCCACTTCTTCACCAGATCTTCTACTCTCTTATGGTTGACATTTGTTGGTCACCATATTTGGGACGGGGTTGGAATTTTCCCACTTGGCAAATTGGCTCCAACTCTGTGGTTTTCACCATCCTCATAGCAATGGTCACAACTTTGGCGGTTTATGATGTTTTAACATAGTTGCAGAGCATGCTCAACTTGGATGCTACCCAACTGAGTTGCCACCCAGAGTGGCTGGGGCAACCCAGTCAGATGAGCAGCATATAAATGACTTATTCTTCTTCTTCTTATCATCATCAATAGCTGGGGTGCTACTATTGTAGCGGCTACCCACCACACCCCTTTAGCTGGAGGATCCTAGAGAACTGCCACTGATTAAAGATTTTAAGATGAACTAGCTTAGCTCAGCAGTTCCACCAACCAACGCATTGGTTGGATCCCCCGATTGCTTCCAGTGGTTTGAGACCCATGGCCGCTGCCTGGCTTTTTTTAAAACCAAAGAGGATTGGTGACTTAAATTGACAGAATATGCAGAACTTGCAGACTTAACATATAGAATAAGAGAGCAAGAAGAACACACATTTAGAGAAGACTGGAAAACTTTTATTGAGTATCTGGGAAATGACTGTATACAGCTGAAAAAGCTGGCAGCATTAAGATAAATTCAACAGAGTAAATAATTTTTGATGTAAAAGTGGAAAACTAATTTGAATGGCCATAGTAAAATATGCAGGGAAGTATGGTATGTAAAATGAACCATGGAAAGAGAAGAAGGGAAGTCACTGGATATTTTAAAGTTTGTAAAATGTTTATTTGGAAATGTAAAATTTAATTAAAAAAAATTATGTATATATAAAAAAAACAAAAAGCCTCAAATGTGTTTGTTTCAAATACTCAAAGCACATAAAGATGCCCACCTTATTTTCCTGGCCTTTACCTTTTTCTCTGTAAAGCCCCCCCGCCCCAAAGCACCCACAAAATATTTCTACTTGGGAAAAGGTGGCAGGGGACAACAAAATATAATTTAATAAATAAATGAAGTGGAGAAAAGTGGTCTCTCAAGTAACAAGCTCCCAAGTTGTTTTGGTACTTGGCTATATTTTATATGCAGTATATAAAAGACTTTTAAGCCATAGTGAGTGGATTCAGGTCATTCTGTGGGTTGATTGTAGTAGCTGTAGTAATAGCAGCAGGTCAACTGTGTGATTTTTAAAAAAATGTTAATTGGACACATTTTTAGTCTCTATCTGGTATGCTTCCTAAAGTGATGGTATCATCATTTGAAAAAATGAGAGCTGCTGCGTAGAACTTTGCTTTAGTGAATGCTGAAGCTGTTCACATCTTAAGATGATTTTAATGGGTCCTCTTAAGGGATATAATCTTCATATTTATGAAGGGCACGTAAGGCTTCCCTGTCTCATCCTCTGCTACAAGCACAATTGGTAATTATTTGGTGCTATTTCTAATTGCTCAAATCATATCACATACATCATCTTAGCCATTGCACAAGAATCCTGGAAGTAGGCCAGTAGTATTATCATCATATTACAGATGGTGGCCAAGGCTAAGAGGTAGCCGTTTGCATAAGACCATATGCTAGGGTGATGACGGTGGGGCATTCCATCTCATTGCTCAGGCTTTTAACCACTACACAGCACCAACTCTCAAGAGCTTTGTGAGAAAGACAAGTGGCGCTGATGCAGGAAGGGGCTATTTCTTATTCTCCTTCTTTGACTGCTGTGCAACTTGTCCTCGGTGGCGTAGCAAGGTCAGGTGGTACCCAGTGCGGAAAATTTGTCACCCCCCCCCCACATTGAAATTATTAAAAGGAGGAAAAACAAGATACTTATAGTTGCAAGTGTTATTTTCTGGTTTATTTACTTAACATTGTGAGCATAAGCACTTAAAACCTTTTTTTGCGATGGCAATTTCTTATGAATGAAATTTTTAACTTAATTCCACTATTTTGCAGCTCTGGCTTAACATACAAATACAAACAAATAGCGTGCATCATAACGTTTACGTTACTTACCAAGCTCAATATCATAGCGAAGAGGATCATCACAATGAATCAATGAACTAAAAAAAATGTAACAAAAATAAACTCAGCACGGCACTTATAAGCTTCAGTAATAATGCACAACTAACTCAACAGAATAATGTGGGGTGACTGACCGGCACGGCAGCGGACAGGATTGGTTGCGGTTTGAGTGATGATGAGTCACCACTTGCTTACGTCTCACTCAAGTACAAACTGCAGAGACAGAATTTGGTGAATCGACGGAAAGAAACGCCCCCTCCCCTTCCTTATCCATACGCTCTCCGCTATACAGCATCAAGTTCAGCCATGTTTCATTGTGTTTGACTGAACTAAAAAGTTTCAATATGTATTATGTTGACCTGTTGAGGTTAATTAATTGTCAGACGAAGTTATTTGTTTTAAATAATATTTTTTCCCAAAAATAAAGTGTCGTGAGTCCCATTTTTTTATTATAAAAAAGCTACATATTTTTGCCATTTTGCCACTGCTCCCTCAGTGATTACATCCGGGGCGGCCTGCACCCACCACACTCCCCTTCCTACGCACCCCCCCTGTCCTGTCTTGTTATGTCTGAGGAAAGGAGCAGCTATGTCTGGCGCTGAGTTGCTCCACACCTCTGTAACACAAAGCTACGGACATTTTACACCTTCCAACACAGGCCTTTCGGATAGAAAAAGAGCTTTGCAAGAAAGGCTTCACAAAGACACGCGGTGAAAGGTGGCCTCACAAGGGCACAATGTTGCACAGTTTTTCTTCAGCCCAACAGGTGGCTTGTCAACATGCCATAACTGTAATTTTATATGGAGGTATTTAGAAGCTTTAGTACACAGACTACAGTATTTTAATTATGCCCATGCCTTTGATACTACACTACACAGTCGGGAATAGAATGACATTATTTCAACATGGCGTATGCCAGTGTTAGCTATCTAGATTTTCTTACGTTGAATGCATGTAGCCAACAAGAAGCTGTACCAGTAACGTTTAGATTTATTTTGATTTGTGGATCATATAGTAAACACGTGTAGTTACAGTGAAAAACATCCTGAAGAATGCATGCACTAAATGGCCATTAACGAACACTTCTATCTTTAGAGATGCCTTATAAACGAAACGCCATCTACAAACAATAATGATTTATTGCGACAATTTGCTGTTGTGCTTGTGGATTGTTGGCTTAGGTGTGGGAACTCGCAGAGAGCTTGCTGCGGGAATATTTTCTGTGGGCAGCAATTTCTTATGCTGGCGGATAAGGCACACAAGCCCTTTGATCCCTTGCTGAATCAAGCTGCATGTTGTTGGCTTAAAAATGTAATGGAAAGAGTGCCCATAACACACAGCTTTCTTTACCTACATTTGGAATTCTGTTGGGGTGGGGAGGTGCTTTGGCAGATTTGGAGAGAAGAGGTGACAGGCAGGAAAAGACTGGGAAGGACTGCAGCTCAATGACAGAGTACATGCTTTGCATATAGAAGGTCTTAGGGATGGGGGGAAACTCCTGCCTGAATCGTGGAGAGCTGTTGCCACTCAGTGTACTCAGCTAGATGGGCAAAAATGGTCTGTCTTAATCTAAGATGGTTTTCTGTGTTGTTAGGGTTCTTAGTGTTAAGCACCCCCCTCTACTTACCCCTCTTTTCTCAGGGGTCAGCAAGCTTTTTCAGCCGTGGGCCAGTCCACCATCCCTCAGACCATGTGGTGGGCCGGACTATATTTTGGAAAAAATATGAACGAATTCCTATGCCCCACAAATAACCCAGAGATGCATTTTAAATAAAAGGACACATTCTACTCATGTAAAAACACGCTGATTCCCGGACCGTCCGTGGGCTGGATTGAGAAGGCGATTGGGCTGCATCTGGCCCACGGGCCTTAGGTTGCCTACCCCTGCCTTATCTAATCCTGATCACTCCACTAGAAAATGAAACTCTTCAACTCTTCAAAAGATCTAAGTGATAATAATTTATTGGCACAATTTAGTTCCATTTTGGTACAGAAAGCTTTAAATAACAATGGCCCTTAATGACTCAAAGGCCACATTTCTGACCAAGTTACTCTTCCTTCCAGTATTCTTAACTTGTGTTTGATGAGGACTGGCTTAGCTCAAAGTGTTTCAGGTTATATTATCTATTATAAATACAAGATACCCAATTTTGGAATGGATGGAATGGATGGGTAAAAATTCCATCAGGTTAGGTGAATTGTTAAATGACTTGTGTAAATGACATGTGTCTGTGCTTCCTTTTGAAAATGATGCTTTAGGAAACGGATGTAGCTCAGGGGCAATCGCTTAGGCATTAAATGCACATTTGCATTTAATGCACTGGGTCATTGTTGTTTTTAATGGGTAATATTGTGAGCCTGGGAATTTTTAGCCCCTCATTCTCTTTCTCTTGCTGTGGTCCTGAAGAAAACCCCTCCTTTGAAGATGGTTCTGCACACTTCTAGCTCTAGGCAGGCTTAAGCAGTATGTGGACCGAGAACTCCCAGAAGTGCAAGCTGGATTTCGAAGGGGCAGAGGAACCAGAGACCAAATTGCAAACATGTGCTGGATTATGGAGAAAGCTAGAGAGTTCCAGAAAAACATCTACTTCTGCTTCATTGACTACGCAAAAGCATTTGACTGTGTCAACCACAGCAAACTATGGCAAGTTCTTAAAGAAATGGGAGTGCCGGATCACCTCATTTGTCTCCTGAGAAATCTTTATGTGGGACAAGAAGCTACAGTTAGAAGTGGATATGGAACAACTGATTGGTTCAACATTGGGAAAGGAGTACGACAAGGCTGTATATTGTCTCCCTGCTTATTTAACTTATATGCAGAATTCACCATGCAAAAGGCTGGACTGGATGAATCCCAAGCCAGAATTAAGATTGCCGGAAGAAATATCAACAACCTCAGATATGCTGATGACACAACCTTGATGGCAGAAAGTGAGGAGGAATTAAAGAACCTTTTAATGAGGGTGAAAGAGGAGAGCGCAAAATATGGTCTGAAGCTCAACATCAAAAAAACTAAGATCATGGTCACTGGTCCCATCACCTCCTGGTAAGTGGAGGGGGAGGAAATGGAGGCAGTGAGAGATTTTGCTTTCTTGGGCTCCATGATCACTGCAGATGGTGACAGCAGTCACGAAATTAAAAGACGCCTGCTTCTTGGGAGAAAAGCAATGACAAACCTAGACAGCATCTTAAAAAGCAGAGACATCACCTTGCCGACAAATGTCCGTATAGTTAAAGCTATGGTTTTCCCAGTAGTAATGTATGGAAGTGAGAGCTGGACCATAAAGAAGGCTGATCGCCGAAGAATTGATGCTTTTGAATTATGGTGCTGGAGGAGACTCTTGAGAGTCCCATGGACTGCAAAAAGATCAAACATGTCCACCCTTAAAGAAATCAGCCCTGAGTGCTCACTGGAAGGACAGATCCTGAAGTTGAGGCTCCAATACTTTGGCCACCTCATGAGAAGAGAAGACTCCCTGGAAAAGACCCTGATGTTGGGAAAGATGGAGGGCACAAGGAGAAGGGGACGACAGAGGATGAGATGGTTGGACAGTGTTCTCGAAGCGACTGGCATGAGTTTGGCCAAACTGCGGGAGGCAGTGGAGGATAGGGGTGCCTGGCGTGCTCTGGTCCATGGGGTCACAAAGAGTCGGACACGACTGAACAACAACAACAAAGCTCTAGGGAAGATAGCCATCCATTGTGTATTTCCTAAGTAAGTAAGACTATTTTTGTTCAATCGGACATGTTGTTGTTTGTTTTTCAGTCATTTAGTTGTGTCCAACTCTTCGTGACCCCATGGACCAGAGCATGCCAGGCACTCCTGTCTTCCACTGCCTCCCACAGTTTGTTTAGACTCATGTTGGTAGCTTCGAGAACACTGTCCAATAGGACATACAGGTGAAACTCGAAAAATTAGAATATTGTGGAGAGGTTCATTTCTTTCAGTAATTCAACTTAAAAGGTGAAAATAATATATGAGATAGACTCATGACATGCAAAGCGAGATATGTCAAGCCTTTATTTGTTATAATTGTGACGATTATGGAGTACAGCTGATGAGAACCCCAAATTAACAATTTCAACTTTGGGGTTTTCATCAGCTGTATACCATAATCATCACAATTATAATAAAGGCTTGACATATCTCGCTTTGCATGTCATGAGTCTATCTCATATATTAAACTCTAATGAAAGCTAATGAAAACAATTGCTTACATAAATGGACTTTTCCATGATATTCTAATTTTTTGAGTTTCACCTGTACTTTCAAGTATGTGTTTCAGATACACTGTTTCAGTGTATCTGAAGAAGTGTGCATGCACACGAAAGCTCATACCAGGAACAAACTCAGTTGGTCTCTAAGGTGCTACTAGAAAGAATTTTCGATTTTGTTTTTTCAAGTATGTGTGTGTAGGATTGCAGCCAGAATTTAGAGCATTATCATTCTGCATTCCCAGCATAAGGGAAGCTAATTTTGTTCCAACTTGAGATGGGTGGAGTGGAAGATGAGCAGTAATTGAACCCTGGAGAAAACGAAATGCAGTCAGCCTTAGCATACTGCCTGCTTGCCTTTGGGCAGAACATTTTAACCTCTGGTCATAGTTGTATGGCATGAAGTGAAACTGTAGATTATCTCTTATGGAAAGGGTCAAGAGCAATCGGATCAGACTCAGAAATGACTTTCTTATGTGTGGCATTGTAAACTGCTGTATTGAGTGTACCGGTAATTCTGTGTCATAGGAATTTAGAAAATACCTTCCATCATGAGCCTAAACACACACACTCATAAATAAAGGGTGCTTCTGTAAGACTCTTTTTTTCTAAATGGATATAACTCACATGTCAATCTGCTGTGTACAAGGAGCATGCCACGTGCCACAATTTAAAGACCCTAGTGGTGGCTATAATGTGTGCACAAACCCTTACGGTGGCCTATGTCCTACAAAGATAATTTCAAGGGACTTGGAGATCAATCAAAAGATGAAGGGAAAATTTTTACAACCAATATATACGGAAATATATATAATGTGTCTTGATCATTTGATTTGTTTTTTTGCAGAATTCAGTATCTCCCTGCTAGTTGCAACCAACGATTATTTCTTTTAATACGTCTAGATCCAATTTAAGTTTTATTTCTGAGTGCCTGCTTTTAAATGAACCATTGCACCCAGTATTATTCTAGGAAACATATTTCAAAGGCCAATTCTCAAAAGGTCTTTAGCTTTTATCCAGAAGAGACAAAGGCCTTTAGAAAACTCTTTCAGCTTTTACTTTCACTTGACACCTACACAGTAGGTCAGCTTGTGTCCCAGAGAGCCATGTCTAAATGGTTCCTTTTATGCATTTCTAATTGCCTTGCTTTCTCAAGAGGGTCAGACTGAAGCTCATGCTCTCTGGACTATAGTTGGCAGTTCTATCTCTTGAGATGCAGTGGTTTGGAAGCACTTTTAGAAATATTTTTCATAAACACCATGAACTTGATAGTACATGGAGCTAATTCTAGCAAGCTTATTGTTCCATTGAAATCCTCTATCCCCACCCTCATTCGAGACTAAGATAAAGCATGTAAATGGAGCAGTCTCGCTCATAAATGATTATAGCCCTGGATTTCAAGCACCTATCCTCAACATTTGGTATTTATGTACCCCAAGGCATTCTGATTTCTGGGAAAGTTTGGGAAAGGGATTAGTTTTTAACCTCCCCACCTCCTCAGTAAATGTCTTGTCTATAATGCAGGTTGTTGTATGGTAAGGAAATACTAATACAAATGAACAGTTCACCTGATGTACCCTTGTTACATTTTCACTGCCGAGACAAAAAATAACTGTGCTGTGCAAAGGATTATCGAGGCTGAAAACAATATAGCCAGTAAATGCAGATTAAGTCAATTTAGTGTTTGATTTTAATATTCACACTGAAGTTGCAGGATTTCAAGAAAAATCTGGGCATTTTGAGAGCATAAATCACCATATCTTCCATTCTATATTTATAACTAAATGTTAAGTGAACACATAGCACTGGAAGAAGGAAACAAGGAGACAAGGACTACTAGTGGTGATACAGGACCATTTCCAGATGCATAATCATGAAAGCACATTAGCCTTATATGTTTACTTGACATTTACATTGATGCAATAATGTGGTAAGTAGAACCACATTACTGTTATGGTAGAGTTGTATTACAGTGATCACAGCAAGACCCTCACTGTTATGTGATTATCCGATGTTCTCAGTGGAAAGAATGTGCCCATCTTGCAACCTATAGCTTTTCAATATTCCGCAGCAATTCAGAAATTGTTCAAAAGACATGAGGTCAGTAGGCATGTATTTAGCTATAGTCAAATTTAGGAAACCCAAATAATGAACTGTATGAATAAACCATGTTAAACAATCTTCAAGTCACATGAAAGACAGTTTGGAAACTCCAGCTGGTATAGAATTTGGTGGCCAGTTGCTCACTGAGACAAGATGGCTGGAGCATATTACGTTGATCCTGGCCTCACTGCATTGGCTGCCAATTAGTTTCCAGGCCCCATTCAAAGAGCTGATTTTCACCCATAAATCTTTAAATGGCTCAGGACCACAATACTTCCATACCCTCCAACGTTTCTCCAATAAAAATAGGGATGTCCTAAGGAAAAGCAGGACATCCAGGTATTAAATGAGAAACCAGGATGGCTTCTGTAAATCTGAGACTGTGCCTGGAAAATAGGGACACTTGGAGGGTCTGTAGTCCAAGGACTGCCTTGCCCCATATGAACCAACCAGACTCTGTGATCATCATCTGAGGCCCTTCTTTGAGTGAATCCCCCATGAGAGGTCCAGAGGGTGGCAACATAGGAATGGACCTTTCCTGCGGCGGCTTCCCATTTGTGGAATGCTCTCTCAAGGGAGGCTCGCCTGGCATCTTCATTTCATATCTTTAGGTGCCAGGCAAAAACGTTTCTCTTCAACCAGGCCTTTGGCTCGTTAACATTCTATGGCCTTTAAAATCTTACCAGGGGTGGGTATTGTTTTGTTTTTGTTTATTATGTATTTTGTGTTTTCATTTGGTATTTTTATGTTGTGAACATGAAGGGCAATATACAAACAAATAAAGTTCCCATAGGTTTCAGTAAAGACTACTTTGGAATACTAGATTTGCAGTTTAACCAATGTTGAGGGTTAAATGATTTGTTTCATTCACTTTTATCAATGTTCCATTGATTTGCAACATAGTATGTCATTTTTGTTCTCAAAAATGGAGTTCTAAATGGAGATTAGAATGCAGATTCAAGGTTAGTTTTCATACTTGCTGTCGCTGTACATGACCCCCCCCCCCTCCCAATGTTCACCAAAGTTTCTTGGTTTTGATATCAAAAGAAAAAGCTGGTTGTTTCAAGAAAGGGCTTTAAACCCTTTATAGTATATACTTTGAGCAGCGTTGCCTTTTTTCATTCCAGCAAAAAAAATAAAAAATGTTTGATTTATCCTCAACAACATCCCATGGGACTAAATGGGCTGAAATCCAACTGAACTAGGTTACAGATTAGGCCATCTGTCATTTAAATGTCTCAGAAATGTTACCAGTTTAATTGCTTTGCTTTCTATAAATGCTTCTCTGTTTTTCTGCAGTGACTTTTTGGGAGTCATGGAACATACTTCTTTATTATTGTTTTTATTAGTGTCATCATCAAATGTTAGTTTTTATGTCTCAGCTAGGGGCATTCCATGTTGTGTCTGAGCTATGTTGGCTTTGGGAGTGAGAGGGTTGGGGAGGCACTTGACTCATCCCACAGTATGGTCTAAAGGTGCATGAAGCCACCACCATGTTGAAGCTAAGCAGACTTAGGTCTGGTAAAGTTCCTGTATATGAACTTGAGAACCACATATACACTTCCATCGCAGCTGCTCACATCAGGCTTGTGTGGTAGATGAATTATATACAAAAACTGCGTATTCAATATCAAGTTAAAATGAACTGGAGAACACATTTATATGAGCCAGACCTCACATAGAACTGGATATATGCTCAAATACTTTTTAGCAAAACTGGGGCATGAGAATAGAGTAAATTTCCACCTACCATTTTTCCAGCATGCCTGAATCATGTTCTGGAATAAGAGGCTCTAGGACTGAGGTTAATTCATACTCTGTAGTAGTCATTGGTCTACCTACTGGGCCAGCCAACAAACTGCTTATTATGATGAGGGAAGGAGGGTTTTTTCTCTCTGTGTTATTCCATCAACCCAGCTGCTGAGTGTGAGCTGAACCTAAGACTGCCAATTTATTAGACTGGCTTGTGGCAACAGAGAAGGCGTTTCTGTAAATGCAAATGTATTACTGAATCTTTTATACAGTTGTGCACTTCATAATTAGTTTTTCCAGTGGAAAGATTTTAATAGACACAGTAATAACATTTATTATGGACATGTTTTATATAAAATTATAGCCAACAACTTGGCATGGCGTGACAGGGAGATCCCTGTTGGTAAGTGATTTCTCTTGTAAAACATGCAGCAAAGTAATTTTGGTAGCTGGAATGTGAAGGGTTGTGAAAGGCCATTTGTAAGAGCAGACTTTCTGCTAGCTGTGAAGCAGTCACTTGATTCATCTGATTTACTTTCTACCCCATGTCACACACACACTGAAAGAATAGCTACAGAGAATGCTGAATCAGTTTCAGGGAGAGAGCAAAGCACGTGAAGGGGGCATTTCCTAAGGTTTCCCCACATACGACTCCAAGGAAGAGCAAGTGCCAGTGACTGCTCTCCAAAAATAAATAGTTTAGCAAGGTCCCAAATAGCATGGATAATATCCTTCTCCACTAAAAATGAACCTTCATTCCAGCAGACTAATCTTTCAATCTGTCCTTCCCAGTGCTTCCCCACCCTCAAGAAAAATAGGTGCCAGAACTCACCTTGAAGCAGGGTTCAAAAATAGCAAGGCGCCAGGTGCATTTTGCGCCTAAAGATTCTCCATTTCTGAACAGCACAAAAAGTCTGGATGCAATGTTTTTGCGCCTGGCCAACACTCAGGGATTACTGAAATGCATGTGTTTTGAATTCTTGAAGTCAAGATAAATGATAGACAATATGCTAAGGAGTTTAACAATAAAGAGTAGAGTGTTTTGAAAACTGAATTACAGTACATGCATTAACAATTTCTGCTAAAAATGAGATATCAACAATGTGTCACTTAGTTCATGCTTATCAAAATAATAAATAAAAAGTGTTGCCACCCCACCCCACCCCAACTCCACCCCACCCCACCCCACCCATGAGCCACTACTAGACATTCTTTTTTGGTGCCCACAACCCAGGTCCCAGAAGCCATTTGGCTCCTTTCTTTTCTATCCCAGTTTCTAACACTGCCATGAAGTTGTCACAGTAAATTACCAGGCGACTTGGCATAGCCCTAAACAGATGCCGGTTTGACAACAGCCATGTTTACTGCCCACAGCGGTGCTAAAAACTATGGCAAGCTGTCTCCCTAGCTGCTTTGGGGGTCGCCCCTGGTTCTAGTGCAGCTCAAATAAATGCACCTCTGCCTCCCATGTTCTCTTAGATTCAGACAAATGGCTAGGGCAGCTCAGAAGGTTCTTTGCGCAGACATGTGTGTGTGTGCGCGCGCAATGGTAGAGGTCCACTGCTTCTATACACTGCTTCCTTTGAAGGAAAGGAAATACAAAATCGCCCCACCCAGAGCTTAACCAGTTGTGGCTAGGAGCGGCTAGAGCTAGGTGGAGTCATAGCTCTAAAAAAAGTGTAGACTCACACATGCCAGCCAGCTTCCGTTTCTATGCTCCTTGCTCAAGCTATTTTAACGTTTTAGGGGTAAAGCTCAGTGCCAAATTACAAGGGTTGTTAAATGCTTTTTTGCATTCAAGGTTGCTTCCAGATGACCTTTTTGTTGAACATCCATCCAGATTTCGTTGTGGAGAGGCTATTTGGCTTTGCGTCAGGCCGTTGCTATCTCATAACCAGCCTGGAATAGGAGCCTTGTAGTCTTGTTCTGGCCTCGTTGAGAGTAGAGTTTCAGGAGGGTAGAAACTGGGGGGGGGGGAATCAATGTTGGGCTTTCCCGACTTTCCAACCCAACTCCTTCGAGGCCTTTCCCTGCTGTGCTAAAGAAAGCGGTAGCAGGAAAGACCTCTGAGACCCCTGGGGAGGCTCTGTCAAGCAGAGTAGACAATTCTGGGCTAGATGGACTAATAGGCAGACCTGGGAGAAGAGAAGGCAGCTTCCTGTGTTTTTGTAGCACAAGACAGATCAGGTTTGGGGTTGTCAGTGCTCACCCAGAGTATTTTATAAGGGGGTGTGGGGCTGGAAAATGGGGGGGGGATGTTAATTTCCTGTCAATTCTGCAATTCAGGGAATTGTGTTTTCTAACCTCGTAGCACATATGTCTCCACCTTGCTCTAATCTGCCCCGCAGGGCACTACTGCAAGCTGCTTTGTGCTTGAAAATGCTAATTCCTCCTTCTCCCCAGCCCCCATGGTCTCCTGGTTCCTTCTCAACTGATATATTCGGTGTATCCTAGACATAGCTGTCAAGTTCCCCCTTATTTTAAGGAAAATTCCATTATGCCAAATAGGCTTCCTCATGAGAAAAAGTAAAACTTGACAGCTATGATCCTAGAACAGAGGTGGGCACCTGGATCTGGCTAGTGGGATGGATCCTGACCCCTCCTAAACCCTGCAGGCCAGTTTGGCATGTGGATGAAGCCACCTACCTGTCTATCACCTGACATAACTGATGTTTTCCTACGCTTACATGGTTTGAAGTCAAGTCATGTGGGCAAAGGCATATGGCTTTGCAAGTACCCGTCAGCTGAATGTCAATGCATGGGCTTTGCAAGTGTTGACAGTCAGCTGACTGGTGCTTTCAAACCCAGGGAGCCATGTCTTTGCCTGCCCCACACCTGACCTCATATATGTAGATGTGGCTTGGGGGGGGGATAGCCCTATGAACCAAAGTAGGCCTGCTGGGCCTAATTAGCCCTTAAGGCCATAGGGTCCTTGCTGTAACATGGGGATCGTGAATCAGCAAGTGATTTCAGCTCTGACATAGCAGGCAGGAGACAGCTTCTTCATGTAACACTCTTTATTCAGACAAACAAGACTGGGGAACTGAGGAGAGGGATGCTACATTTATAGGGACAGTAGAAGATACATTTTGGAGGGAAGAATCTCAAGCAATCACAAGGCTGCCTTTTGGTGGGAACCAATAAGACTGAGGATCCAAATGCAGCAACTTGAATGATCCAATAGTAACCGTTCCTTCTGGAACAGGAAGGCAGTTACTTTCCCCTAATGTGAATACAGACAATAGAAATACAGATATGATAACCCTTGAATCAATACACAACAGTCCTCACCACTGTTCTAGGCCATTTTGGTGGGTTCTTTTTTTAACCCTCTTAATTTGTGGCATATTTCCGTGTACCTAAAGAACTCTTACAAAGAATATGACATTATTTCAAATACACACATTCCGGCTCAGTTGCAATAAGACCAGGACACAGTCTTATTGCAACAGAAAAATGTGACTTTTTTAGGCAGGGACTTAGGGGAGGAAATATGGTTGCATGGAAGCATTCTGGGAAGCATTTCCAGGCATCATGTTCAGCAAGGGAAAATGGGTTGTTTTAGGGAGATAGGAGACCTTTGGATGACCTGTTTGCAAATTTTCATTGCAGCAATTGGCATTTTAGGTCTGTATATATGCTGTGCAAAAATCTGCTAAGCATTTGGTACTGACAGTTACTGAACTCTGTAATCAGTCCTGCAGAGCCTGCAAATCAGTAGAAATCTTTAAAATAACAGCAACAAGTATGCATTATGTTATTGAAATACTTGGATTCGTAAGAAAATAAGCAGCATACCTTCTCCTTGCATCATTCTCCCTTGCAAGCACATGTTTCCAACTCTGAAGTCACTTCAGCATTTAACATATGCTCCATCCCAAATAATTAATGGTTATTCATTTTGTGAACCTACAGAACAAGAGTCATTTGACGTTTGGCAGGTACTTTTAATAAACTAAGGTGTTAAAATCTTTTTCTGTACAGATCTATATTATCCCCACATTAGCATTGTGGAAAACTTTAAAATACATATAATTCATTTAAATGAATGGGATTATATAAACACATGTGTTTTGGGAGTTAATACAGTTATGCTATACTTTTTGGCTGATTGAATTACGCTTGTGCTATTAAATTCAATCTTTTGATGAAAGATTGTGCAGATATGTGCATAAGACATGCCTGAGAATTCGCTAGCACTGTGGTAGAGCAAACAAAGATTTGCAAAACAAAATACTTCAGTTCTGCTAGTGTGAGACTTGCTATTTGGATTTTAACTGTACCCTCTTGGTGTTGCTAACACATTTTTCAAATAATAATGCATGCTTGTTTGTTTCTGTGTTTCCTAAGGCAGCAGGGTGATTTCTTGCCACAAAGCTCCCAGTTCATTGGCAGTAAAATGGCATGGAAATAAGAACACAACATATGATTGTCACAATATAAAATCCATTGCATATATCATAGAAGATACGATTGCATCTCACTTAGATTGTATCCATACAAATTTCGCATGTGGTGTTAAATTTATGCATTGCCTTCCACTCAGATTGTATATGTTGAAAATATAATCTAGGATCGAAATGTCATGTGACTACAACTTCTGGTGACCAAGCTTTCATGTGATAGTTTTATTTTCATATTTAGCCCTGAAGCTCAAGGTGGTTTACAGCATAAAAATCAACAAGCAGCTGAATAAAACAGAGCACTGAAAGGCCATTGCCAAAATGCAACACCAACAGTAAAAACAGAGTCATTATAATAAAAATTATAACCATAAAATCACAACAGCCTTCACAAGCCCCCTTTCAGGGCTTGATATGCCTGCAGAAATAAATATATTTTATGTCTCTCCCTAAAGGCCAAGTTACAGGTAGGTAGCCGTGTTGGTCTGCCATAGTCAAAACAAAATAAAAAATAAAAGAATTCCTTCCAGTAGCACCTTAGAGACCAACTAAGCTTGTTCTTGGTGTGAACTTTCGTGTGCATGCACACTTCTTCAGATACACTGAAACAGAAGTCACCAGGCCCTTATATATAGTGAGAGAGTGAGGAGGGGTGTTACTCAGAAGGGTGGTGGGAATGGGTGATAGACACCCATCAGCCAATCACCCATTCCCACCACCCTTCTGAGTAATACCTAGGCCCTTGCAGAGCCAGGCAGAGGCCCGGGCCAGGTAGATAATGTGCCCCCCCTTTTTTTACCCTGGGGATCTCTGAAGTCTTATAAATAAGTAAATATATAAATAATTTCACATTTTCATATACAATAGTGCTTTTAAAAATACATAAGGGAAAGGATTATTTTAAGTATTTACATTTAAATAATGGTGAGCGATTGTGAATATGCTGACCGAGGCCCCCTTTGGAATCGGAGGCCCGGGCCAAGTGGCCCATATGACACCCCCCCATCCCCGTCTGTGCCTGGTAATACCCCTCCTCACTCTCTCACTATATTTAAGGGTCTGGTGACTTCTGTTTCAGTGTATCTGAAGAAGTGTGCATGCACACGAAAGCTCATACCAAGAACAAACTTAGTTGGTCTCTAAGGTGCTACTGGAAGGAATTTTTTATTTTTTATTTTGTTTTGCCTAAAGGCCAATGATGAGATACATTTCTGCATCTCAGTGAGATGTGCACACCAAGCTGGTCTCGTTGATGAATGACACTATTGGGCCTAAACCAGACCTGATTACTGTGTGAGCCTGCAGCTGGTACAGGGCTGGGATCCGATCATCTTGCCACTGCTCAACTTCCATTGCAGCTGACATGAGTGGTTGGGCTGTGGATGGAGCAATGTCTCCTCTGCTCCACAAGGTCCTGTTGGTGGGAGTTTGAGTTGCTCCCTAACATAGCTATAATTCCAGAATTAGACAGAATTGGGACCCCCCCCTCCCCCGGATTCCATTAGTATTATGTATCCCTCTAAATTTAGTTATTAATGTGAATTAAAGCTTTTCTGGTGCTCTGTACTGGTCCAGTTCCTGCTTCCTTTCACCATTGATTCTGACTCAAGCACTGTATTACTAATGCATGTGAACTGTCTGACTAATGCCTTTAAAATGAGGAAATTGCCTATCGTAGGAGCATATGTACAATGGGTCAGTATGCCCAGCTGTTAACCAGAAGGTTGGTGGTTTGAATCCACCCAAGGATGGCTGTGGGCAGGATTCATGTATCACACGGGTTGGACTCAATGACCCTTGGGGTCCCTTCCAACTATACAATTCTATGATGCTCTTCCTGGAGTGTTATCTTTGTCATTTATACGTTGTATGAGTTATAGAGTTGGACCCAGAGGTGAGTTATGGGAGTAACATATATTACCTCTGCCCAATTTGGGAGGATTCCCTTTCTTCCCCATTGGTCATCTGGACCACAGCCCACTCCATTCAGCAAAATCCCTGATCATCAGTGGCACATCTTTCATGTGATAGTGTGCTGCCACAAAGAGGATGCAGGAAAAATTCAGCTTCTACCCACTCTCTTATATGCACATATCTATGGATCCAACCTATCAAGTCAACTATCCGTTAATTTTCTTCCTTATAATATTTAGTTTACAGTTATTTCAGATTTTTAAAAAATAAAATTATATTTAAGTTTAAATTTTAAAAGCAAACACTGCTTTTAATGCTATCACCTCTTCGGTTGTATGAATTAGCTTTCTGATTTGGTTCTAATTTAATGTATATGGAAATACTAATCATACGCAGAATTCGTGCTTAGAGGATCATGACTCCAAAGACATTTCTTTATGTCAGAATTCACTGGTGTGAAATCTTAGAACAGAATGTTTTATTTTGGGTACACACACACACACCCTCCCTGCCACCAATAGTAGCAAAATGATAGGAAATGGGAAAAGGAAACCCCAGATATCCCAACTGCATGGAAATCCATTCTGTGTATTTAAGGGAAATTGTTTGTCAAGACATGGTATGCATCACTGCTGCCTCTTGACAGGTTCACCATGGAGAGACACAAATTAAATTCTTTCAGTTGCAGTTTTGAAGCTAAAAGTGTTTGACTGATTCAGACTCTGAATGGTGTTTAACGAATAAAGGGAAAAGAGCAGGAAGTTCTAATTGGCAAATTACTCCTTGTTATTTAGTTTGGCTTCCAAGTTTGAAATTACGATAATGAGGATCTTTGTGGGACATGCCCTTGAGCAGATCCAGGGGGCTTTTTCTTCAATTACTATTTAATGTGAAGATAGTCTGGCAACATATTGTAACATTTATCCCATCACTTTCTATTAAACAAATATTTAAATGTAATGATTTTTAAAACTAGCTCCAGTCCTTTTTATGGCTTATTAAATGCCTAAAATGAAATGCAAAATGCAAACAAAAACACAGAAGGGATTCCTGCCCCCCACCTAGGATTAATCAGAACTTTAATTCAATTAGTGCTTGTAAATGACATTCTTCGTAAGAGAATAAAAATAAAACCATTCTGCAGCACTAGGCTCTGAAATTAATTGTTTTATGATATCGCAAATGTTTGCATTTAGCAAGAGGCCACAATAGGAAACAACATACTTTTTGCTGTCTAGATTTCCACTGTCTATGTCTCCAACCCCCCATAAAATAGAAAAGATTGTTTTTATGACTCAGCGTATGCCAGTATTTCCATGTATGCAAGTATTTCCATTTAATATTCTTATTAATTAAAACAGCTAAGCATGTTTAAGATTGCACTATTAGGCAACATAGCTTGATACAGCATCCTCAATCCGAATAACTTTTTTAGTTGTATTAGTAGTGCTTTGAACTCATTGCAGTTTCAATGGCAGTTTGTGATACTGTCCTGGAGTCTGCTGGTTTTTGTTTTTGTTTTAAATAGAACCTGTACTGAGCATGTGAAAGTTCCTTGCCATGCTTCAAGTAAGCTCATGAACTCCATCAAGGTCAACATCCTCCCTTTTTTCACGTTTGTAGTATGAAAACTATAAATGAGGCTTAATGTGCACATTGTTGATTTGCAACATCAAAAACATAGTAAGAGTCCAGGTGGTTTTTTTCCATTACCCATCATGCAATGGCAGCCAAAGACATGCATTACATGCTAAGGATTACTGGGGAAGGAACTGAAGAAAATGAAACTGCCCATATCATTATGTTTTTATATAAATCTGTAGATGGCATACAGATCTGGTCACCCCATCTAAAAGCTGGACAAAATACAGAGAAGGGCCACAAAATGATCAAAATGCTGTAGCATTTTCTCCACAGTGAAAGCTAACCCATGTCTGTGTGTGCTAGAGGTTTCTACAACTGTGTAGGGGAGCGGGTGGCCCTGTGGTCTGAACCACTGAGCCTCTTGGGTTTGCAGATTGGAAGGTTGGCGGTTTGAATCTGCGTGACAGGGTGAGCTCCCATTGCTCTGTCCCAGCTTCTGCCAACCTAGCAGTTCAAATGCACACCAGTGCAAGTAGATAGATACCACTGCAGCGGAAAAGTAAACAGCGTTTCCATGCGCTCTAGCACTCATCACGGTCCCGTTGCACCAGAAGCAGTTTAGTCATGCTGGCGACATGACTCAGAAAGCTGTCTATGGACAAACGCTGGCTCCCTCTGCATGAAAAGCAAGATGAGCACCGCAACCCCATAGTCACCTTTGACTGGACTTAACCATCCAGGGGTCCTTTACCTTTTTTTTCAACTATGCATAGTGGATACTAATTAGCTGCTATTTCAGGTTTTCAGCCTCCAAACAGCTCCCCACTCGTTTGCAAAAATGAAAGAAGAGATTATTATCACCAATGCAGTAATGTTAACATATGTCGAAAGATAATAAATAAAAATCCTAAGGAGTGAGACTTGGCCTGGTCTTATGTGGTTGTTCCCCAAGAAGTGAGGTATATACGGTATGTGAAGAGCCTCTGTGTATTCCCTCTTGACCAGTTTGCAAACGAGCCAGGAAAATTGCAGGACTGTTCTTGAAGGTGTGGCAGACTCACACGCACACAGACCGCCCTCAGCCTTGCTTGAGGCAAAGAATGAGAACATAGGTTCCCTTCTCCTCTGTAACAGGACATTATAGTCCTTAAATCTGGATACACTTTGCAAAATTTGTCAGGCTTTTAAGCCTTGCTTCTCATTAATCCGTTGCTTCTCTATCAACATCATTATAAACTAGACTCTGGAATGTAAAGCTGAATTTAAAGAGCTTACTTCCCGGCATGTGTGTCTGTGTTTAAGATCAAAATCACTGAGAATTAAGTATCAAATTAGGTTTGTGCCTGAATTTCTTGGTTTCTTAATACCTGGTTGTGTGATATCTTTCCTTAAATTATATCTGGTACTTTTTCCTTGGTAATATTAGCTAACTCCTGTCCCTTTACCTTGCCTCTACAGCTGCTCAGCTGCAATCCCTAATTTCTGTGATGGCAGTCTGGCAGGATCATTCATGCAAAATTTGATGGCTATATGCTGGGGAGTCGTATAGATAATTTAATTAAATTAGCTGGATGCTGGTTGCACTAGGTGGCTCAGAGGTGGCTTTTATGGAGTGAAAATGGAAATAATTGTTTGACATTTCAGAGAAAGAATAATCTTATACTATAATTCCTTCTATTTTACAACTTCAGCGGTTGAGTGCTGGTGCGTATGTAGCCAAAACAGAAACATCCCCACACAAGGAAAA
The DNA here is from genome assembly GCF_009819535.1 of Lacerta agilis. NCBI lineage: Eukaryota > Metazoa > Chordata > Lepidosauria > Squamata > Lacertidae > Lacerta > Lacerta agilis. The sequence continues at coordinate 51,042,129 of NC_046320.1, forward strand.
GGTAAAAGCAAGCTTGTAAGAATCCTACAGCTTGCAGAATTACATAAATAGTGAGGGTTTTTGTTTCGTTTTTCAAAATAGGAGGCAAATGCATTAGCATAGAATCATAGAATCATAGAATCATCGAGTTGGAAGAGACCACAAGGGCCATCCAGTCCAACCCCCTGCCAAGCAGGAAACACCATCAAAGCATTCCTGACAGATGGCTGTCAAGCCTCTGCTTAAAGACCTCCAAAGAAGGAGACTCCACCACACTCCTTGGCAGCAAATTCCACTGTCGAACAGCTCTTACTGTCAGGAAGTTCTTCCTAATGTTTAGGTGGAATCTTCTTTCTTGTAGTTTGAATCCATTGCCCCGTGTCCGCTTCTCTGGAGCAGCAGAAAACAACCTTTCACCCTCCTCTATATGACATCCTTTTATATATTTGAACATGGCTATCAGATCACCCCTTAACCTTCTCTTCTCCAGGCTAAACATACCCAGCTCCCTAAGCCGTTCCTCATAAGGCATCGTTTCCAGGCCTTTGACCATTTTGGTTGCCCTCCTCTGGACACGTTCCAGCTTGTCAGTATCCTTCTTGAACTGTGGTGCCCAGAACTGGACACAGTATTCCAGGTGAGGTCTGACCAGAGCAGAATATAGTGGTACTATATTTGCTCACAAGCAAAACAGGGGAGAGGGAAATGAGTGCAAAAAGAAAGCTTGGCAAGGCCTAGCTGACACTCAAGAGCTGGCTTCCCTCCTGCTGTGACCAGCTTCCCTCCCTGCTGGTCTCCCAGAACATGCAGAGAAATGAAGAGGGCAGAGGAAAGAGAGACAAGTTGAAGGAACCTCAGGTTGCTGGGGAAAGAACCTGGTGAAGATCCTTAGAGAGTGGTGGGAAGGTGGGGACCTTCAGTCTTCACAACTGCCTCATTGGGGCAAGATCTACTGGAAAGAGTTGCTGTGAGTTTTGAGGCTAGATCTGTACAGATAGGCAGGCACTGTTTTGGTTTCTTTGAATAAAGAGTTAACTTCACTGACACTGGGTGTTTTATTGCTGACCTGCCCCATACTTTAGCTCCTGTCACCCATGCTAACTAAGGGAAGGGAATCATGTGGCTTGCACATGCAGCACTGGACTTTCCGCACTAATTTTCATGGATCTAGTGCATGCTTAGGCATCCCTACAATATATGAACTATCAAGATTGGAAAGCCTGAAGCAGCACAGCTAGACATGAATATCAGAGGATTCTGGAGGCATCCTTGGATCATAACAAGTGTCTTTAAAAATCAAACTGTACATCTGATAGTTCCATGCTGGACTTTACATTTGGGGTTTACGTTTGGATTTTAAGAAAATGTATTTCCTTTCAAAACCCTCGCCACTCTGTGTTTATTTATTTAAATCAGTTTCATCATTCTCTTCAGCCAAAAAAGGCCCCCAGAGCAGCTTACAGATGTCAATAATAAGACATTCTCTGCCCTCAGGTTTACAATATAAAAGACAGGAAGACATAATGGGAAAAGAGCCTGGAAAGGAGGAAAAAATAAAGTGCAGGCATTATTACTTAGTTACCAAGTTCTTGTAACGAGTAGTTGGCATGAGAATATTTTAAGGAGAGGAGGAGCCAAAAGTTCCTGTCTTGCAATCTGCTCTCCCTCTTCTGTAGCCTGATGGAATAGCTGCTGATGTCAGGTCAGGGAAGAGCCTGATGGAGCCTGTATTTAAGAAGAGCATATGGAGAGGTGACATTTCTCTCTCCTGAAGCCCAATGCTGCTGTAGATGACAGCTGAGGAAGAAACCCTGAACATCACTTGAAGCATAGTGAAATTTTTAGTAGTAATAGTTTTTACCCCAGAAGTGTGCAACAGTAGAAGAAAATTCCTCTGCAAAAGCCATAGTGATATACAAGATTAGCTGTTCAATACATCCCAATAATTTTTCTAAGTAGATATTCTGTTGTAGCAGCCTTTGCCAACCTGGTGCCCTCCAGCTGTTTGGACTGATGGGAGTCGTGGTCCAAAACAGCTGGAAGACACCAGTTAGGCAAAAGTTGTATTATAGTGTTACATCCTGAAGGGGTGACACTCTTGTTGCAAAGAATAACTGTGTATGCTAAATAGATTACAGAGTTTCCTGGAGCAGATTTTTATTGCCGTATCCATTAGTCATGCAGTGGCATCAAAGTATTTCACCAAGTGGATAGTTGTCTACTTTCTGTTCCTTTTCTCTGCATGGAAGCCAGTGCGGAAGGCATCAGTTTACAAAGAAAAAAGGGGGGGAACAACCCACCCCATTTTAGTTAACTTCAATTTATGTTGATGCTATTTTTGGAAAATATAGGCAAGATGCTATTCATTATTCTTTTTGTGCGTAGGATAGGAGTAAGGAAAGCACTGTGGTTGGTTTGTGAAATAAATCCTTGTTACTTTTCAGTATGGTTTTGGGGTTTGCAACAAGAACCATTAGATACAGTGCATAAAGACAAGGATCCAGAGAAATCAGTGACAGGTTCCATGTGCCCAAGGCAGTCTTGGACTTGTCTTTCTTAAACAGCAGCTCTCCATGCTATACGGCAAGCTGTTTTTCTTTATCTTTTTTAGTTGTGGGAGTTTCAAAAACAGTTTCTGATATTGCATTGTTACAAAATACTGCTTTATGCTGGCAATATTTTGTTATGTGGGGGACATAATGTTTTTTGATGGATTTTAACTGGTGATCGTATTTCCTAGGCTCATAGTTTTATACTGTTGTTTTTAAGGAGGTTAAAATGTTGTAAACTGCCCTGAGTAGTGCTTTTTCGGAAGAAGGGCAGGATATAACTGTTTAGATAGATAGGTAGGTAGATAGATAGATGATAGATAGATAGATAGGGGTATGCTGCTTAAAATGGGGGATGGGGGAGGAAATAAGCCAGCAGTATCCCACTAGGCATGTCTAAAATAGCTCTCTGACTCAGGTATTACTATACATGGATTTTTCTAAATCTTGATGTACGTTTTCTGAATCTGGAAAAAATGATCAAAGGCCAGTTGACATGTTCCATAGAGTTCTATGTAACTCTTTCTCCATTTTTTGTGTTTTTTAAATGAAAAACAGCCACTAGAGGCTGAAATCAGGAGCAGAGGAAAACCAGATATGGATGGTTCGTGTGTGTGTGTGTGTGTGTGTGTGTGTGCGCGCGCACACACACACACACACACACACACACACACACACTTAACCCTTTCCCTGCCAGGTAAGTTTCTTATTGATTTCTACTCAAAGGAAAGAAGACCTTTATCTTTTCCCCAGTAGGGACACTTAGGCAATGATTTTAAAAGGAAAAACAACTGGGTGGGGAGTGGATGAAGCACCTTACCCTTCCAACCTCTCCTCCATTCCTGATTGTAACACCCAGCATCCACTTTTCTTTTCTTTTTTTAAAGTGGGTAGAAGGTTACACAGAGGCCTGCACATTAGGTTGTTTGGGTTTTTGCATTCCACCTACATCCCACTTCTGCCGAAATAGTGAAAATTACTGTGTTGTTTTTAGATGCAAATACTTGTTGCATCTCTTGTTATATTCTGCTCAAAAAAGAGCAAACATTGTCATGATTCAGAGACTCCATGAGGATTTTGTTTATATTTGTATTTAATTTGGTTTGCTTCATAATAAAATTAATGTTCCAGTTCAGTGAATGAATAACTGTTTTGCTATCATTTGATTTTGGAAGGAAATCCCCAGTGAATACCAGATCGCTTTTCTTTCATTAGCTGAGCACTTTCTTTTTCCATAGGCAATTCTTTTGGAACAAATTGAATTATACGTCAACAACATTTATAATTATTGGGAAGGAAAGGTTTTATAATTACATGGTCCAAAGGAAATGGTGTTGAACATAGAAATCTTCCTTATACGGAGTCATCTAGCCTGGACTGGCAGTGGCTTTCTGGGAGGTGAACTTTCACAGCACCTGCTATTTTCAAGGAACTTTTAAAGAATTTCCAGGGATGAATGGGGCTTTATGGATGCTAAGCTCATGCTGCACCACTGAGCATGACCCTATCCCCCAGTACTGCATCTGGCTTCATGGTGAAGCAATGATGCTTTGAGGTTCCTGATGTTCAAAACTCAAACTATGCTTGCTGCATCACTACTGCCAAACCAGTTTTGGAATTGTTATGCTAATAAAATAATATGAGTCTGGAGCCGGCAATGAGCTCATTGTAGACTTAGAACCCCCATTTTCCCTGCAAGCATGCACAGAAGACATATTTCAGAATAGTCGCCTCCCTGAAAAATCTATGTTTGGCAGTTGGGCCTCCATGATGCTGTGTCAAGGTTCAGGGAATCCTTTCCCTTCTCCGGTGGTGGCAAAAAAAGCAGGTAACAAGAAAGTTCCTTACCATGTAATTTATTCAGAATTTACAGAGAGAGAGAAAGGAATGTACCAATGGCATTGCTCCTAGTAATCTCTCTCCCCCCCTTTACTCAACGTCATCTGCAGCGTCACCCCTTCTACAGTGGCTGCGTAAGGCCCTTTGTCTGTTCGCTTTCTGCTCTTCCACTTTCACAGCCCTCCTGGTTTTAGGAGAAGGGGGATCAGGAATGCTTTCTAATGATAACATTTTAGCCAGCTGTTCTGGCTCTGCTCCTTTCTCCTCCCCCCCCTTCCATTATCTCCCAGCTCTGTCCTTCTTTTGTCTCAGAGTCATGACCTTCTGCAAACCACTGTTGTAAATCTATACTGTCCTCCTCTTCTCGGGAAGGTTCAGGAGGAGGGGGCGGCGGCCTCCACCATTCCTCTTCAGTCCAGTCCCTGACATGCTATAAGAATTAAATCTTATTCCCACATGGAGCCATGGGATCATGTAGAAAACATCCCAGCACTGCCACGATATTTTCCAGGACAATGACCTGACATAGTCCTATATGAATCTAGTACAAAGTCCTATCTAGTCCAACATCCTTAAGAACACAAGACAAGCCTTTTGGATCAGCCCAGTGGCCTATCTCGACTAGCATCATGTTGTCACAGTGGCTGACCAGATGCCTGTGAGAAGTCTGTAAGCTGGACATGAGTGTAACTGCCCACTGCCCAAAAGTGATTCCCAGTAACTGGTATTCAGAGTCGTAATGCCTCTGAAAGTGGAAGGAAAACATAGCCATCTACGACTAGTAGCCATTTATAGTCTTATCCACCATGAATTTGTTTAATCCTCTCTTAAAACCATCCAAGTTGGTGGCCATCACTGCCTCCTCTGGGTGCCAATTCCATAATTTGAAACTATGTGCTTCGTGAAGAATTGCTTTCAATTATTTGTCCTGAATCTTCTAACATGGTGGCCCTTAAGATGCCTATAGGAAGTTTGTGAGATAAATAGACTTCCCCAATGTTGTTGTACAACAACTGCTCCCTCTAACCCTGTAGGCAGCAGAGTGGGTAACAATATTGTTCTCCATGGGAACAGAGGGTTGTTTTATGGGAAATGTTTGAGCAAATGCACCGCATGTGGTTTGATGGGTAACTGCATAACTGTGGAGTCAGTCCTGTAGACTTACAGCATGATAAGACTATATAAATATACATATATTTAAATAAAATGTAACATCTCAGGAGTCCCTGCTGTAATTTGGGTCTTATTTCATGGACAAAAAAATTATTTATTTAGTTCTTGAACACGTAAAAATGCAACCAGCCTGCTTACAGGTGAGTGGGGGAGTCTGGCTTTAGCTTTTCTAAAGATGCTTGGACTTCTGCAAATTTTTAGTGTTTTCCCAAGCCTCTAGTGTGAGCATGTTGCAGTTTTGGCTCTGTAAGGATTGGCACTCTTTCCTAAACTTTGCAAATAAAGAGAGTGACTTATTATCATGTTTGCTTGTAGTTATTTATAGCATGCACATAGGTCATAACAACATTTGCCAGTATATACAGATCATATTTTAAATTGCTATATTTTATTGGCAATGGGGTTGATGATGCAGGACCCAGTGTTTCTCCTAAAAATAGCATGGCCAGACCTATTTGGGGAACGCCCAGCATACCACAGGAATATTATAAGCTCAGCTGAATGTGTTTGTTACTTAAATACTCTACAGCAGCCTTTCCCAGCCTGGCGCCCCCACCCCACCCTGGTGTTGTTGGACTGCAATAATAATAATAATAATAATAATAATAATAATAATAATAATAATAATAAAGTGAACATGATTTTTATACCTCTTAATTGTCCATTGGGACACGGGTGGTGCTGTGGGTTAAACCACAGAGCCTAGGGCTTGCTGATCAGAAGGTTGGCGGTTCAAATCCCCGTGACGGGGTGAGCTCCCATTGTTCAGTCCCAGCTCCTGCCCACCTAGCAGTTCGAAAGCACGTCAAAGTGCAAGTAGATAAATAGGTAACACTCCGGTGGGAAGGTAGACAGTGTTTCCGTGCGCTGCTCTGGTTCACCAGAAGCGGCTTCATCATGCTGTCCACATGACCCGGAAGCTGTCTGCACACAAACGCCGGCTCCTTCAGCCTATAGAGTGAGATGAGCGCCACAACCCCAGAGTCATCCGTGACTGGATCTAGCGGTCAGGAGTACCTTTACCTTTACCTAGATTTCAATGTACCTGCCTTCCATTAATGGCTGTTGAATGTATATTTGTGTGTGTGTTCATCACCTTTACTTTGGGGTAGCAGGATATAATATTATCTATCAAGCTGATTATTTTCAAAAGCTAGTTGTCCCATTGTATCATATTTGGAGATGACCTGCTTCATTTCCAAATAGCCATTTGGGTTTTGTTTATACAGATTTGTTTTCTTGTTGACTTTAGAGATGCCAGCATCATTTTCATAAATGGTTGATAGAAACATGGTCTGGATGTTTCTGATAACTCCTTGTGTTCTCCTTTAAAAGGGATATTGATTGCCAGATAGCTCCTCCTCCAGCTTATCTCGGTGTTGCAGGAACTTGCTACAGTTTCTGAATGAGACTTTGTGTGTGTGCATTTTCTATACTGCATGCTAATTTGGTAAACATTTGGTATTATTCTTTCATCAGACACCAAAAGACAATTTAAAAATTTCAAGTGACAGGTTAATGATGCAGTAATTACTTACCTTCACCTGCTAATCATTTCCAGCCCTATAAATATAGCTCGGGCTGAAAACCTCATTTACTTTTTAATTTTAATTTCCACCCATGCATTCAGTTGGTAATGATTACTGTGAAGTATCATAGGTACTAGTTGGTGGTTGCTATTTTTTCTTTGGAAAGTGCCAGCATTGAGTTAGAGAAAGAGCTAGTTTTAAAACTGAGGAAATGTTATCTCAGAGCGTACGTTCTTCATTAAGGAAGATTTAGTAGCAGAGAGAAACTGCATGTCTCTATTTCACGAAGACCTAATGGCTGAATTTATTTATGGCTCTTTTATTACTCTGAGATGGACCTACATTGATGCTGATTCTTGCACCAGATTATTTTCTGGAAATCTGTGGTTTAAAAGGCTAGACTATAAAACAGATGGCTATTAAACTAAATCATTATTTAATATCATTTCTCTAGAGTGAAGAAGCAATGGAACCAAAAATGTCTTTTGGTAATGTTATCTACCTGGAGCTCTTTAGTTATTGAGAAAGCTTCAGCCATACATTCATTGTTTGAATCAGTCTATCTTCCACCTTTGGAATTTAACTTCATACTCTGAATTGCTAACAAGTCAGATGCTTCCCTTAAGAGAACATGGACCTCATTGTTCTTTCTTGTCCATTTGAATTGCCCTTGCTGTTCTACATACACTCTCACCATCACAAACCTAACTTGTGAGCCTAGATGAGTAAAATTATAAGCTACTGGTGATTTCTTATGGATGTATTTTTTAAAGGCTCTCTCATCATAGAAAAGAAAGCTGGACAATAGCCATGAACACTTTGCTTGTGCATTGTGAAAAATGTGTATTCAGGGCAGCTACATGACTTAACATCTAGAAGAACCGGGCATTCGACTGTCAAGAAAGAGCTTCTCCAAACCATTTGTAAGCCCCATGAAGTCTTTGCTGTTCATCTGTCAGGAGGGTATTTAAATCTAATTGTGTGTGTGTGTTTGTCTGTTTTGTTTTATATGAGCTTAAAGCTGAAATAAAGTGATTGAATCTGGATTGTCAGGAGGGTAGAAAGGGAGATGGCTGATTCTTGGCTCAGCTAATGTTGCAGCATATGAGAAAAGCTACTTGTTGGGGCAAGTTCAGAAGTAGAGCAAGCTTTCAGTGTTTATTTACCATGCAACACTGTGTTCTCTCTCTCTCTCTCTCTCTCTCTCTCTCTCTCTCTCTGTGTGTGTGTGTGTGTGTGTGTGTGTGTGTGTGTGTGTATTGCTTGGTTAAAGTACAATGTGTGGTTTGATCCAAGGGGATTCTGAATTACACCCTTGCCTTGTGCCTTTTAGCCAAGCTACTGAAGAGTTCTGCTGCTCTGTATGCAATATGTGGTGGCAGCTTGCAATCAATTGGACTATTATATTGTGGATTTAATTCTGGTGAAGAAGGTGCAGGATGCTCGGTTGAAGTGGTCTTCCTTGTGATGCCTAGGAGGTGTCAAGCTACAAAGAACAGTAAGACCTCTCTTAGGCACTCCAGGTTATGCCACAGGTGGGTCTTAATTTGATCAGGTCTGAGCTGTGGGAACAGTTTTCAATGCAGGCCTGATCTCTCTATCTGGCCTTTGGGATTCTCCTCAGGTGGTACCCTCTTCTCAGGCTACACATTTTACTGGCCCTACTTGCACCTTCCTTGAAGGTTTATTTCAACTGGAATGTGTCCTTCAACTTGGATAATGCTTCTAGTTTCCCTGGATGGAGTATAGATCATGTGTACAAAGGCAAAATTTACATTTGCTCTTCCGCCCACTTTTACCTTTGGCATGTGGCCCCTGGAAGATAGCCCAGAAGAGAATGTGGCCCATGAGCTGAAGGAGGTTTGCTCCCACCTTGCAATGCTGTAGTTTACCTGGGTGTCCCATACTGTGGGCTTGGCGGACTAGCAAGCTCAATGATTGGCATTCAAAGGTGTCCATTTCATTCATTCTTCCTACTTTGTGTTATGACCACAGTTTTTCTGTTTTGGTGCCTTGCCAGAAACTAGAAAGTTGCCAGGAAGCGACATTGCAAGCGTCCTTTTTGGGAGGGAAAGTGGAAGCATCCAAGCTCCTCAAGTCTCCTATGAAAACCTAATGCTAGATCAGATGTCTGCTTCCTGTTAATTCCTGTACATGTATGTGCGGTGTGTTCAGAGCACTAATAAAAGTCAGGCCCAAAGTCTTTGTGCTTTAAGATTAACATTATTCATAAAAGATATAGAATTCCCTCAGAACCAGATAGGTTTTTTTCCTAGTATCTCATATGATCTGTTCTGTTTTAAGGGAGTTAGGGTGGGGGTGGGGTTCTTTCTCTGCTGTCTTTATCATAAAGGCCATTCTGCCTGAAACAGGGAAAGTGAAGAATATGGACAATTGATTTGTTTTACTAATAGATTCAGATTTCACTGTCCAACTTGGCAAGCATGTTACACTCCATCATATTCTTTTACTGAGCCAGTATTTGGGGCTCCCATTGTGCTGAGACAGTTTTGACAGGGAACTTTACAGCTTCTGGAAGTTTACCATGTGCAAGAGTCAGAACAAAAGTGATACGTTACAGAGGAAAAAATATATATAGCAACCCTAAATTGAAAAGCCAGCGTGTGCTACATTAGGATTCCCTGATCAGCACATTATGTGTGCTTATGCCAGATAGTTGATGGAGTTGTGTGGAAAGTGTTCTATCAAGAAAGGTCCCACTGTTTGGTTAATCTTGCAGTTAGTTTTTGGAAAGTGTCTAGCTACAAAAAAGCAAAATCTTTACTAAGAAAGAGGATGTTTCACCCAATCCAACAATAAATCAGCAGCAGTTGATGGGACCTCCCAGCACTGGATTTACTGTTGTTTACAAGGAAGGGCAAGGCTGGTGCTAAACAAATGCATCAGCATTAGTGCCAGATTAGCTCCACCAGTGCATTTGCACCATGTCAACCACTCTGGTGCCTTTTCCTTCCTAGTAAATGGCTGTGACTTTCATGCCAAGAGGTCAGGTAAGTACCACCACGCTGCTGGCTACCATTTAGCTTAGGATGCCATTGAATCCTAGAATTGTAGAGTTGGAAGGAACCATGAGGGTCATCTAGTCCAATCCCCTACAATGCAGGAATCTTTTGCCCAATGTGGAAGTTTGGGCGCCTGGGGCGGGGTGCGCCGCCTCTGGAGTCTGCCTGCCTCCTCCCACTCCCCCCCTACAGTTGTGGGGGAGGCAGCAGGCGGGCTGTTTGGGCAGGGTGGAGCCTGCACACGCCCAAGCCACCGCATCTCTCCCAGGAGAGACACGTGGCTTGGGTGTGCTTCAGGCCCTGCAGTGAGTGCCGCCCAGCTTTTTGTCACCCCCCCTCAGTGGTGATACCTGGGGCAGACCGCACCCACTGCACCCCCTTTCTTTGCCACTGCATACAAACCCCTCAACTCTCTCTGCTCGTGGATGCTAAGATTTGTACATGTTGCAAGTGGAAGAGAAGGCCGGATTGGAGAGAATTGTGCTTTGTAAAGTGGGCAGTTTTTCCGCTGACTAGACTTCATCCTGTCCACATTGCATGATCCAGTAGTACCTATCACTGGACAGTGTCAGAGTTTGCTAATGCAAGTGTTTTGGCTGTTCAAGGATCTCCAGCTTTTCCCCATGAGTGCAAGCAGAGCCACAAAAGTTGGCAAGAGTTGTTATGAAACCATTTCCTGGTGAGTGCTGATTTCCAAAAATCCAGGCCTATGTTTCACACTGAGAGCTGCTAGGTCCCCTCTACGTTTCTAATATCTCTCCTTAGTTGTCAGTAACAATTCCTGAAAATTTGTGGCTGGGCTCTTTGAAGAACTGTGTTCTGTTTCCAAATTCTGCAGTCCTCACCTGACGGCAGGGCACTATTTTAGCTATGTTAACAGCAAAGTCCTTTTTCTGAAGTTCAGCAATCATACCCTGTAAAGCATTTAATTGCTAAAGGAAATAATAAAGACTTTAACAGCATAAAAGAGACATGGTCCATGTGATATATTAAACATTTCCGTTTAATGACATTTCAACCTTGTTTTAATGCTGTGTGTTTTTATAGGGTGAGGTGTAGTGAACTGTTGGTTATACATTTCTCGCTAGGGACACTAAAAGAAAAACTTCAGTGGTAGCTTAAATGGCTTAGTGTGTGTGAAGGGAAGACCCAGGAGGACCACAGAGTGTCTGAGTTTCTATGGGAGACAGCCAGATGTCAGCTCAATGAGAAATTTTTGTCTGTTTCTGTGCAAGGATAATAAACAGATGGAATATGTTACCCGAGAAGGCTATTGAAGCAAAGAGTACAAATGAGTCCAAGAGAAACCAAGATTTGTTTCTGGAGGATGTCGAGATATTATGAATAGCTGGAGTTTTTTGCCCCCTCCTGCCAAGTTAAGAAGCCATGTTTGGGTGGGGGGGGGGAGTGGGTCTTTTTGCCTTAACTTTTATCTTTATTCTTCTCAGTTTCTAGAATTTCTGGGTCAATTGTTGTGATGGAGGAAGGTCAGTGTGAGTTGTTAGTACTAAAATCTGGCCCAACTGTTAGCCATTTTAGAAATACAAACTCCATTTTGGAAGCTGAACCTGCAAAGTCAATCACTTGTAATTGATATGTGTGTAACAGCTAATGGTCCATTTCCTTTGTCCTACTCAGTTTTCCGGTACAGTGAGTAGGCTAGTTAGTCACCTTTTTTTCTAGTTCAGACAGACCTGGACAGTCATTTTTGTGTGTTCTGTCTCCCCACCAACACTTCCTGCTGGATCCTCAATTAAAATGTTGATCTGGAGACATTGTGGTTACCTGGCTCTGGTGCCTGATGGCATTAATGACTCACACAGAACTGTGGTTGGTATCTGGCCATGGAGGTCCAATCTGCTTACCTAGGTGGGAGGCTTTATGTTTGAAAAAGAGAAGACTCTGATTTGTTGAAGAACTCTCTTCCTTCCCAAGTCCCTCTCCTCTCTCCTCTCCCCACCAACTGTTTAATCATTGTCCTTTCATGTTCTATTACAATCCCCTGCCAGAAGATTTTCCTGTGCAAGAAAACACATCCTATGAGCAAGTCATCAACTCGAAACCCCCGTGTTCCTTTGTGTTCCTTTTCTGCTTCCTTACCCAATAAACCTTTTCCTGTTTCTTATGCCTACTAGAGATCCATCCTCCTCAACTCTCTGTCTCTCCAACAAACTGAGACAGATTTTGTGGAATCGGTTATTTTTCAACTTCAAAGCCATCACATTTCTGAATGAGATGCCTAAACCCAGGCCTTTCAATTGATAAGATCCAGCTCGGTATCTTTGGCCACCTCATGAGAAGAGAAGACTCCCTGGAAAAGACCCTGATGTTGGGAAAGATGGAGGGCACAAGGAGAAGGGGACGACAGAGGATGAGATGGTTGGACAGTGTTCTTGAAGCGACTAGCATGAGTTTGGCCAAACTGCGGGAGGCAGTGGAGGATAGGGGTGCCTGGCGTGCTCTGGTCCATGGGGTCACAAAGAATCGGACACGACTGCACGACTGAACAACAACAAACCTCTGTATCACTGCATGCCCCACTGCCTAATCAATAGCCCTGATCCAATTGTCTGCAGTTAGCATTGTGGGCCCACCAAGGCATGTCCTTTAGCACTGTATTCGTTTTGGTTCAAATTTTGGGCTTTCAGCTTCTAATCTGTATCCTGTATGGAAAGATTACCTTTTCTGGAAAGGAGGTCAGCTATTCTGCTGCTTCTAACTACAGACAAAAGCTCTCCACAGATGAAGGAAGGTGCCTGTCCTGCTGGAAACACCCAGCACAAAAACACACCTAGTATCTAGTTTCTTAGCTTGGAAACATAGAAAATTCCAAGGTCATAAATAGAGCTTATTTCTTTATTGGACTATAATCTGGAAAGGGTTTTAAATGGAATATAGTGTGTGTGTGTGTGTGTTTCAGTGATGTGAATGAAATTGGCCATACACCCTAATTTATTTCATTAAATGACCCTCACGTAGCCTCATGTATTTTTGCCAGTTTTGTGAGGAGGAACTTCTTGGATTTTTCTTGCACTGGTCTATATAACATAATGTATATACATCTGCAGTTAAATACAGTATAAGTTTTATTGAAGTTTATCCTAGTTAGGTTCAGCCTAACAAATTTATGTCCTAACTAGTATTACACATATAAACCTATAGCATACACTGGTGGGTGTGGATGCCTATGAAGGCCTTTAAAAATACCTCTGTCTAGGCACACAAATACCACTGAATCAAATTTTAATTTCATTTTCCCACCCTCAGGTTTCCCCTTCCAAACCAAGATAACTGGCTACGAATGAATTGCTGTACAAGATAACTGTTGCCCATTTATCTTTAATTTCTAGAGCAAGGGAAATAGTGTTCATATTATTGATTCATTATTTTATTGTCCTTTCTTCAGAGTTCCTCTACCCCATTTTATACCCTCCCAAAGGGAAGTGGGTGGTGCTGTGATCTAAACCACTTAGTCCTCTTGGGCTTGCAATCGGAAGGTCAGTGGTTTGAATCCAAATGATGGGATAAGCTCCCGTTGCTCTGTCCCAGCTTCTGCCAATCTAGCAGTTCAAAAGCACACCAGTGCAATTAGATAAACAGGTACCACTGTGGTAGGAATGTAAGTGGTGTTTCCATGCACTCTGGCTTCCATCACGGTGTTCCGTTGCACCATAAGCGGTTTAGTCATGCTGGCCACATGACCCGGAAAGCTGCCTGTGGACAAACGCTGGCTCCCTTGGCCTGAAAGCGAGATGAGCGCCACAACCCCATAGTCGCCTTTGGCTGGACTTAACAATTCAGGGGTCCTTTATACCCTCCCAACAACCCTGTGCGTGGATTAGACTGAGAGATTGTGTGACTGGCCCAAGTTTACACAGTGAGTTTCATGGCTGAGTGAGGATTGGAACCTTGGTCTCCCTGAAACCCTAGCCACTACACTGACTTTAGCAGTGATGTTTTGAAGAAGTATCTGGGACTGTTGCTTGACTTTCTTGAAGAGTGCGATTTTTTTGCAAAAAATGAAAACAATGCTAGCATTCGAAGTCTGATGCAGTGGTGCTTCCTTTCACCTACTGTGCTTCTCACAAACAGGTGTTAGTGATCAGAGGTAGATGAAAGCAGTATGTCAGCTTAAGTTGAGAACTGGAAGTGGCACAAGTTCTTCCAAGTGTCAAAGCTAACTCATTACTTTAAAAAACCCCAAAACCTTAATTGTTATTTGGGCAGGAGGGGGAGAGGTGGAAAGTGATACATCTGTTAGAATGTCAGTGACAATTGGATTAGATTTGCGGGCATTTCCTTACATGTTAGGAGACATTCCAGTAACTGGGACTGCAGCAGGTGGGCTATCCGTGTCTCCTAAATCAATGTCTTCGGTCAAAGTTTTTCTGATCCTTGGCTCAGCAAGCCTTAAACAAAAGCATTTCCTTTGCCAGACTCTCCAACCTGTGTTCTCTCAGATACTCTCTCTCTCTGTTTCCTGGTGTAATGTTCCTAAATCACTCACCTCTGTCCAACCATCACATTCCGCCTCAGGTTACCACTTTCACTTGTACTTCTGTGTTCAGACATTTTCCCACGCAACAGTTTTCAAGTCCAGGTACAGACCTAAGCAATTTGCCACCACTGTAACTCTTTTAAAGAAAAGATTCATGCTATAACTCCAGAATGTTTCTCAAGGAGTACATGATTTTGATGAAGGACTGCAAAGTGCTGTCGAAAGCAATGAAAAACCCTTTGCATAAACTCTGCAAAGATTTTGATAAAGTGTCTTGGTGTGGAGGAGTCCGTATGAAAATCGATAGACCATCTGTGTCTCTGCGGATGCTGTTGTCTCATCATTTCCAATGAATGTCATTTACCGCCTTGGGAATGAAATTTGCTGTTTGCTAGGGATGACATTATTTCAGTTGATGAATCTTACATGGCAAGAACTGACCAGTAATTAAAACTAAAGATGAGAATAGAGGAAAGAGGCCATTATCCAATACATCAGTTGTCCTACGTGCACACTAGTTGTTCTGTGGAAAAGCAGGGTTTGTTCTAGGAAAATATCCGGTGATCATCCTCCATGTGTATACAGTTTTTGCCAAATGTCATTCAATGCACACAGATCATGGCTAGAGCAGTGGATCCACATGACCATAGATGCATGGCCACACATGTTTCAAAGTGACACTATAGCATCTATAATACAGGGTGGATGACTCTGCTTTGCTGCATCATTACCCAGTGCAGATTTTAATGAGCATCCACATCTAACATTTGCAGGATTTCTGGAAGCATAAGTAGTTTTATGTAGCATCTTGTTGCAGGTGAACCTTTCTGGATTGGGGCATGTACATTTCCTTTCTGTGCTCTCCTTTCATAGAATGAAATGAAAAGGTGTGCTGTGGTATCTTAAGAATGACTCTAATAAACTAGCATGGCTACTACTCGAGGCGTTATGGAAGATGTTCCTTGACTCACTCGTTTCCGTTTCCTTATCTTCTACATTTACTGTCTCTTATATTTTCAGGAGGACAGCCTTTGGGATTTTTTTAATTGCTGAAGTGTACTTAGCTCATGTCTGGGGCAGGGGTGGGGGTACCCATAGGTCTCCAGATGTTGCAAGGCTATAGCTCTCATCAGAAGTGGCTTACCCAGTGGGAAGGAGTCACAGTGCCAATTTCCCAACAGTAGCATTGCTGCCACTAATCAGGAAGGCTGAGGTCGGACCTGAATGGACACTGTACCTACAGTTCCTCCATCATAGCTGTCTTCCTCTCCCTGTAAGCAGCAGTGACATCGCTGCCAGGAAGCTAGCACTGTGGCTTCTTTCTTCCTGATCACTGGCCATGCTAGCTGGGGCTGATGGGAGCTAGACATATGGTAGGCCACATATTCCTCATCCCTTGTCTGTGACTCTTTAGTGAAATTCATTCTCAAAATATGCATGTGCAGAAATCATTTTCAGGTAGTAACAGTAAAATATAATTCACCCAGTTAAAATACATTATATTAACAAGAAATAGCCTGATAAGTATTGGAATTGGTGTGCCAGCAGAGGACCATGTTTGCATATTCTGTGAACCTTGCCCAGATGTAATCCAGGCTTTAGTTATATTACCGTAAATCCATTGCAGGATCTGTGGTCCCCTTGAACCTGCTTATTGTTCTCTACTGTATTCCAAGTACACAGCTTGAATTAATGGGCCTTTTGTTAATAGCAGCCAAACTGCAATTAGTGTAACAAGTGGAAATGACCCAGGAACCACCTATTAAGGTAGGCCTCACAAAGTGTGAGAAATATTTGTGCAAATTAGGGCCACTTTGTACTCTAATTTTAAGTGTGATACATTGGAGAAATGGTCCTTCTTCTGGTATATGTTGACTCTAAAAGCCGGTATGTGTAAAAAGCTTTGCTAAACTCTTATCTTACACATGCCTTCTGGTTTGTAATGCACTTTGTGCAATACTTTCAGTGAATTCGATACCTGATCACTCTGAAAAGGAGAATATGCAAATATGGGTTATGTTTGAAATGAATTCTTAATACAATGTTTCTCTCTTGTAACTGCTTACAAAAAGAGAATAAATAAAAAGAGAATAAATAAAATGTTTCTCTTTTGTAACTGAAACATCTTCAAACAAAGTAGCTATAACTAAAATATGTGTACATAATGACTATCTCAAAATATGTTTTTGAATGTGCATATTCTCTCAAACTACATATTAAAGTGTGTCCCCCCCCCCTCAATATTTTTGGCTGAGTTGCTGCTGCATACCAGGATAGAGAGGCTATAACTTAAAAGTAGAGTCTTATAATCTTTGATTTTGTTAGTTTTAAATTTTCTGAAACTGTAGAGACTGGCAGTATTATTTTCAGAAAGTCCCAACACGTTAACATTGTGTGAAAATTGTCTGTTTTATTGTGAGCTACCTCAGCTGATATTATGGCTGTGTGGAATTCACCTTAGGTGAACATGGAATAGCAATTTATTACTCTAAATGAGAGTGCTTATAATAAAACATGTAAGGGGGAGAGATGAAAGGAATCAACACTGGAATTTTGATAACCTTTCAATAATTGCTTGAGAAAGCAGCAATGCTTCTAACCTGGATCGTGTAGTGAAATTTAATGTGGCAATCATCCATTCTTGATTGGATCCTTGTATTGGATGCCGCTGGCGATCTTCACACAGGATTATAATTTGTTCTGGAAATTGTTCTCTGCCTCCAACCTTAGTTCCTTGCTCTTGCTTTCTGTCTTCCAAAAACATAGCCCTATTACTGCTCAATAGCAAGCTTGTGCTTTTCTGGAATAAAAACCATTACAGCAGATGAACCATAAAAATAGGGTACTTAGGTCACTAGCAAGTCTGTCAAGGGAGCCATTTCTCAGAAGAAGAAATCATGCAGCAAAATTGTTAACCCAGATTAAATATTTTTGGTGCAACTGCATGCACAAGCATGTCTATGTACGTAACAAATGCCCTCTTAAGAAGCACTGCCTTCAAAAAC